>NW_015546074.1:2460736-2470783 GCF_001515605.1 Sinocyclocheilus anshuiensis
ACATAATAAAGGCTCCAAAAGGAGGTTTTTGCAGAACCATTTTTGGGTCCTCAAAGAAACTTTCATAGATCATTTCTTAAAAGAACCACAAGTTTGAAGAACTTTTGAATAATCTAAAGAATCTTTTTGTGCAATGAAGAGGTTCCATGGATGTTAAATGTTCTTCATGGAACAATCAATGCCAATAAAAAAAAAACTTTTATTTTTTTAAATATTTAGTTATAGCATCTACCAGCAAGGGCTACCAAGAAGGGGGCCATGCTAACTAGCTAAACCTTTGTTCCATCTGCAAATAATATTTGGTAATAGACATTCTGAACTCATTTTACAAATGTGAGTCACATTAGATCAGTGCAGAAGTCTCATTCTTTGGGAACTTTATCCGTAACACAATGGTATTGGAGACTATTGATCATTAATTGCACTGCAATGTAACATTTGTGAATTCAGAGTTTCTGAAAGGTACTTATACTTTACAGTTATTTTAATTCGATTCAAAGCTTATTTCAAGCATACACTGAATAGCTAGCAAAGAAAAACAAAGTGCTTCAGACATTTCACGTAGCATATGCATTGCATTTTATTATTTATCTGAGCTCTTAATAGTTATTTCTGTTTGTTTCAATTCACTTTCTGAAGTAGCCTCAGCTAGGAAAGTCGTCAATTTAAACCTATTCACACCTTTTTTTTAATTGCATTATTGTATCATTGCACGTCAAAACCCACCTACCTTAAATTTCCGGCATTGTCAGATTGATATCTGATTTATTTTTAACCAATTTTCCTCATACTTGTGCCATTTTCTTGCACCCTATTTCCCCGACTACAATTATCTGTAACATATTAGTGTTTGCACATAACAGGTCCATCTGTTTTAGTCATAGACAAGCTCTCACATTAGTCGATTCACCTCCTCTTTTCTCAGTGCTGATGGGCAGCTCACCTCTAACTCAGGGGCCTAACTACCGATGGGAAGTCATCCCCTACGAAATATGTCACACTTCATTTAATATGTTAATGAGAGTTTTAGCTCCTCGATGTGATGGCTAACAGGTTTTCACAAGTGCTCGTTTGAAAGGTTTTGTGTGGGTGAACTTGTGCGGCGTCCACTGACACGTGTCCGTGTCATCTGTGGGCTATAAATACCAAAATGGGATACAGAGGAAAAACACTTTGTCAACTTCCACCTTAAACCGCAAAGATCTGATTAATGTGACTTAAAAGAATCCCCGAGCTTTGTTGAAGCACTGCAGGCGGGATGAATTAGCTTAGTGGGACGTGGAAGTGTTAGTTCTAGCGTTAGTCTGAGAGTGAGGTGATCTGAATGAGAAAGAGAGAGACAGACGAGAACTGTGTAACACTTTATTTGTCAGTGTCTGTGTTAAAACACATATTTTAACTGATTACTATAGTAAAACTAATGCTGATGTGTACTTATAAGCAGCTCCACAAAATATTGACATGTTCTGTAATTACGCAGAAACACTTGTAGTAAGTATCGTTCAGAAATGAGAAATTATTTACATCACATTAACACTTTGATAATGCTAAAGTGTGGCTGAAGATTGCACTTCATGGTCAAAAAGAAAAACAGCAGTAGGTGACGCCAAGTGAGTGAGTCATTTGAATCATTAACTCAACCAATTTGTTCAAAATTCAGGAACAAAACAAGTGACTGTGGCTAAACCCAAAACTGCATACTTCCATACTATATAGTAGGCAAAAAACAGTATGTGATCATAGTATGTCCAAAAAAGAAGAGGCAAAAAGTACCAGGGTGACTTACATTTTCAGTGTGTGATTCTGAAGTGCGGATTGACACTTAATGGACACTTTGCATACTTCACTATCCCATAAATCCACGGGAGAGGATTTGTGAATGACAGCGAAGCAATGCAACTGACACTGGTAGGTCACATGACAATGACAACATGACAAATGAACATGCTTTTTAATGGTCACAAAGTAATTACTTATTCAAAAGAATACCAACTCAGAGAGTATGCGATTTCAGATGCAGCCTGTCTTTATGAGTTATTTAATTATTTGTTGAACTGATTTGTTGAAAGCGCTGATTCATTTAGTAATAATGCAAATGACTGTCTTTATGAGTGAATCATGGAATCATTCATTCAACTGATTTGTTCAAAAATGCTTATTCATTCAGGAATGAAACAAGTGACTGTGGCTGCATCTGAAACTGCATACTTCCCTACAACATAGTAGTAGGCGAAACACATTATATAAACAGAGCAGTATGTCTGAATTCTACTATCCCATAAGGCCACGCGACGCAACTGACACTGGTAGGTCACATGACAATGACAGCATGATAAATACAGTACATCCAGATTACATTCAACCTACACACATTCATACTTTATAGAACTTGCTTTTTCAAAGGCTGCAAAATAATTACTTTATGAGTGAATCATTGAATCACTCACTAAACAGATTCATTCAAAAATTCTGATTCAGTAACAAAACATACTAGAGGCATTCATACTATGTAGCTTATTTTTAGCAGTCACAAAGTACTTATTCAAAAGAAGTACCTACAAAGAGAGTATGTGATTTCAGATGCAGCCCTTTTTTGCTGTCTTTATGATTCATTGTATCATTTACTGAACTGATTTGTTCAAAAATGCTGATTTGTTCAAGAATGAAACAAGTGACTGACTTCATGAGTGAGTTCATACACAACCAATTCAACAAAACAAGTAACTGTCTATATGAGAAAGTTACTGAATCATTTACTCAACATATTTGTTCAAAAAACACTGAATCATGCAGAAATAAAACATCACTGCTGCATATTATTCAGTGTTGTAGTTCTGCAATGGTTTTGTTTGAAATCCGTAAAAATGTAAAAATCAGCCCAAAGAAACTAGCAGTATTGCACGCAAAATGTAAGTTACTCAGTATTACTCAACTTCTTGTTTATTGAACTGTTATATAAAATCCATGTCTCACAATCATGCTACATCCTTGTTACTCAAATAACTTATGATGTAGGCGATTATTCTTTTACTTGCGTAACAGCTGAGTTTATCAGAAAATGAGGAAGTTTTGCTGTATTATTCAGTAATTTGCCCTAGGCTAAGAGAAAGAACTAGGCAAATATTGATCTTTGATATATCTGAGTCAAGCAAAAACACCAGATTATAGAGTGAAACTTAGGATCCACACAAAACAGTGGTGGATGAAAACTCTTAAGACATCCTGCTACACCAGTAACCATGTTGTAATGCTGTGAAAGTTTAGTTTATTCCTCTCTTTCAAATAGAACATATCACTTGGACCAGAAGAAAGAAACTGGACTTGCAATCAAGTGTCCGAGATCTCCAGGAGATGAAATACACAAAACCAATCCCCTCACTAGTGTGTAGACTTTTAATGCACCAAAGACTTTCTCTATTTATATACACACTAATCAGGTTCTCAACTGGTCACAGGTCTGTTGGAGCCACAGACAGCAGGAAAAACAATGCTAAATGCGAAGAATAAAATGCAACTTGAATATTAAATTAAAATAATCAATCACATAATTGCGTATTGTTTGGATAGAAGCATAAATGTCAACTTTGAAAAGGAAAGACTTCAAGTTTTTGCCAATCCAATCAAACCTTGTGGTACTTTGACACAGATTCATATGTCACCTGCTAGACGCTGGCCAAAGCAGACAAATGCCAAAATGGACAGGTTGTGTGACATGCCGTCATCTCCAAACAACCATGAACAAAACTACCCCCAAGTTAGAGACAAAAAAGACCATGGCTAAATTTAATATATGGGAATTTGCAGCAATTTAAATAGTTAGGTGCTGCGAATTATCGGTTGCTGACAGTGTGAAATCTTAGAAATGTAAGATATTTAGAAACCAAAAAAATGTACATTTTCCTATTCAACTTTTGTCATATTAATAATTTGAATATTTCTGAGGCCAAGCACTTCATGGTAATTAAATGTTTGATAATTAGGTCATTTTATATATTTGTGTCAAGTATAATTAAAATAAATAACTAGTTTTCAAATCAGTTGAATTGTTTGTAATCTAAACAGGAAAAAAAAATTACAAGGATTTTTTAAGCAAATATATTAAAATGTAATAAAAGGTATAGTAAAAATAAAATAAAATAAATTATTTAAGATAAAATTAAATCCAACCCATATAAATATTATTTATATTATAATCTGATATTTAATTTAATTTTAATTTGATTAGTAAGATTTCAGCGTTGTTGTTTTTTTTCAGTAGAAATATATATATATATATATATATATATATATGAAGAAAAGTCCATTTGAAGAACATCTAGAAATCAAGAAAAAACAGTTAGTCACTCAATCATCACTCCGTCCTGATGTGTCTAATCTACTGCTATAACTTCTTTTTGACCTTTCAAAGACAGACATCCAAATGTGAATAGAAATCTCTCCTTCCTTTTCACCAATAACACTTCAATTATGATTTCTGGACATTTGCTGAACTCAAGGTGGCAATCAGGGGGCAAAGGGTCAGAGTGGGTCGCCCTCCGGCTGGCATCTGTTTCGTAGCCATTAAGCCCCCTTGCCATAAAGAGCTGAAAGAGCGCGCAGGTGGGGCTTTCAGTTGGACACAAAAGAGAAAATTACATCTTAAATACAAGGTTTAAGCTATAAAACCAAATCAATCGAAGAAAGAAGTCTCTCATTCCATAACTCTCGAGTCTGTGCACGGCTCGTCCTGGAGCAGACGCTTAGATGTGGAAAGTGGGTCAAATGGATATAGCTTCTTCTCTGGAAGGGCTCTGCTGCCTTTCTGAAGTTTTTCCCCTCCTCGCCAGTCTCAAGAGACCCGGTCGCTACAACCGACTTGTGTGCAAACCTCTGTCTTGAAACGCTGCCAAGGTGCAGCTGGGCATCATGGATAGAAATGTCAGACACTTTCTACAACTAGCTTGTCACCTCTCTCACCTGATTATCTTACTTATATTACAAGCTGAGATTGACAATGTATCAGTTCTGTTTGAATACTCTTCTTGGTTTTTCAGGTAATTTCAGCCTAGCTATTTTAGGTGGTCTGAATGATCAAATGCCATTTCCATACATCCTAAATCACTATACATTCAGTGGGGGAAATGACACTTTAAATATTTTTGAATAAAATGGTGGACTGCTTTGTTTAAAACATGCAATATGAAATAATTTCATTAATTACTTACTATTGATAAACTTGATAAATGTATACATTTCCAATCACAATATACTTTATATTTATATTGTGTGTGTATATATATATATATATATATATTTATGTGAGATTATATATAAAATACACACACACACACACACACACAGATAATTTTAATTGTTTTGTCACCAAATATAGTATTTAAAAAAATAAAATGAAGTAGGATTTCAAGCAGGTTTTTTTTCCTGTAGAAATTGTATACTGATTATAGCATCTGAATAAGCACAAAAGGACAATGACAGTATGAACTATCACTCCTAAAGATGGGATTTGAAAAACTAATTAGATTTATGTGTGGTGTGAACAAGGCCAAATGCTCTGTTTATTAGAACATAACTTCCAGCATAAGGCCATCATCCTTGGTTTCTCAAGCTTCAGGGGTCGTATTCATCACAAAATTGCCTCCATGCTTGCAACTAAATCTTGGTGGGTAACCTGAGTGACACTGTAACCGAGACGGCCTCTATGTCGCTGCCCACGCTGGCCTCTGTCGGCCTGGTGTTTGTAATTACTGCGTGTGTCACAGAGGGAAGGGGACGGGGCCATGCAGGAGACGACTGAGGACAGATGGCTAGAGGATCAGCCCTACGCTGCTCACCACAGAAAGCTGACAGTGAAGGAGCCTCCTGCCGGGAGCCTGGAAGCTCCTTCCAGTGCTGTCCAACAAGCTGCCATCGCTAACATGTTCATACGGCCAAGACTGCGGGGACCGGAGGAACAGTGTTGTATGTTAAAAGGGATGAAGAGCAGGAAACAGGTGCGAACACAGAAAGCTTGTGTTTGCAGGGCAGAGATTCAACAGCCTGTTACTTTGTCTTTATCGCTTTAAACTTTAAAGTGAATAACTTAAGGGAAGTCTGAACACTTTTACACATTTGGAATTATTATATTTTTAATGCAGAGCCAGATCAAATCACGTTAGCCAGACTGATAGAGGTAATTGCACCATCTGACTGCTAAAAGCATTTATCTCCATTGAGAGCCATTCAAAAATAGCTGCATATTTTGACAAAATAGTTGTTTTGCAAGCAATATATGACTAATAGATCATTATATTATAGTAGATGTTTCACCAGAGCCCTTTTTTAGGCTATTAGGGATCATTTACAAAGAATGTGTTTTTCTGTTTAAAAATTTGAGACATGGGGCAAACAAACAAACAAATAAATAAATAAAGATATTCATTGTCCATGTTTTAGTGCATTGTTACTGAAAGATGTGACATCCTTTTCTACCTAGCACATGGTGGTAATAATACATTTATATATGTTGCATATAAATCTTATACACTTATTACATTTACATACTGTATGTTGTCAGAGCTAGGTAGATTACTTACAAATTGTAGTCCATTACTGATTACAGATTACAAAACTGTCGTCAGTAACGTAATCTAGGTTACTAATTTTATGTATTCTGACTACTTTTTAGATTATTTTTATCGAACTTGTTTGAAACTTACCATTAAACTTACCATACTGATATAAAAAAGCAAAAAGAAAGAAAATATATTCACATTTTTTATATCAGCATCATGAAATGCATTATTAAGCATTACATCAGATCAGGGTTTTCCAAACTGGTCAATGTAAGAACCAACAATTACTGAAGGTCACTAGATGTGATGAACGCATTTCACAGCTATACATCAAGTGTAGCGTTAGTTCTGGCAGGTCACGTTAGTCAAGCTCGCATCAGCTGACTCTCAGCTGATCCCCATCTACCTATGGGAATACGACACCTATCTAAGCATTCATATATAAGGTCCCTCAGTGTTATCAGCAGTTTTCGCATTGCTCAATAGCTAATTAACCTCCTCCATCCCCAGCTCCTCCTCTGTCAGTCGGAATTCAGCCTTCTGATTCTCCTTTGAATCAGACTAATTCTAAAATGTGTACATAAAATTATTGAACTTTAACAATATCTGCAATACATTTATGTTGGTTCTGTTCTGTTTACCCTGGGGGGGTTATCGCTGCTCTCCCTGCTCTCATCCATGCTAGGTTGCATGGATGCGCAGGGAGTTCTTGCCCAGAACAGAACCATACCGCCAATCCAAACTGTATGCTAATTGTCAATCATCTTTGACGATAGTGGTCCTGACAGAAATTACCAGTGTTTAGTAACTTGCATAATTATTTGTTTCACACATGGTCTAATTGCTCCCCCCCCATCCAAATTCAGAAGCATTTACATGACCATTCATTATTGTGAATATACTGTATGACACACAGTAGAAAAAAGAAGAATTAGGGAGAATCAATACATTATGAATGAGTTACTGCCATTGTGTGAATACTATGTAATCATGTAGTCCATAAAAAAATTTAACTGTAATCTGATTATGAGCATTATAAAATGCACTCTAATTATGAATACTTGATTTTTGGAATCTGATTACATAATCCAGATTACATGTAATCAGTTACTTCCCAGCTCTGTATTTTAGTGACGTGACATGTGACATGTGGCCAAGTATGGTGACCCATACTTGGAATTAGTGCTCTGCATTTAACCCATCCAAAGTGCACACACACAGCAGTGAACACACACACACCGTGAACACACACCCGGAGCAGTGGGCAGCCATTTATGCTGCGGCGCCCGGGGAGCAGTTGGGGGTTCGGTGCCTTGCTCAAGGGTACCTCAGTCGTGGTATTGAAGGTGGGAGAGAGCGCTGTACATTCACTCCCCCCACCTACAATCCCTGCCGGTACGAGACTCGAACCCGTGTAATTATCATCATGATGTTTTTTTTTTTTTTTTTCGTTAATTTTCATTACTGTGACAAAACTGAAAAATCGTTGATGAGGTTAACACTGCCTGGAAGTCTCGGGCCCTCAGGCATCTGCTGGTAATGATGCCCTTATTCATTGCCTGGTCAATAAATGACCGCTGGTGTGGACAATATCAGAATATTGAGCATGTGAAAATCACAGTAATAGATAGTTATAAATATTTAATTTTAACAATTTGAAATCAAACTTCTTGCCATTTTATCATATAGCTGAAAACAGAGAAGGTTGAAGATGCACTGTAAAAACTGTTTTCAGTGCTGCCTATTTAAGTGGACCCCTAACAAGAGAAAGTCGATCCAGTATTAACATGCAGGAAGCACCGTTGTCTTAGGTCCTGCGTATTAAGCATATGGCACTTAGTCGATGCAAAACACTGAATTATTTATAGGAAAAAATAAATTCAAGTCATGAAAGACAAACCCCAAGAGCCCTGGCCAGACTGGAGATTAAGAATGAGTTGGCAGGGAAAGTTGGAGCCCGTAACAAGCTGTGAATCGGAACACCTTCATGAGAGAATTAACAGACTGAATTACAGCCACCAAACTGGGAAGTCACCATGAGATGCTTAAACAAATACAGGTAGAGACTGTGGTCAGTGTATATTTGGGATATCACCACATCGAAATATTCACCCAAAAATTTGAATATGCTGAAAATTGACTCAACCTCAGGCCATCCAAGATGTAGATGCGTTTGTTTCTTCATCAGAACGGATTTGGAGAAATTTAGCATTACATCACTTTTTCACCAATGGATCCTCTGCAGTGAATGGGTGCCGTCAGAATGAGAGTCCAAACAGCTGATAAAAACATCACAATAATCCACAAGTAATCCACACCACTCCAATTCATCCATTAACATCTTGAGAAGCAAAAAGCTGCATGTCCATAATCGATAATACAGCTTTCTCCGGTGAAAAAGTAATCTCGTCTGAATCAGGAGAGAAATATGCTCATATCAAGCAGCGTTCACAAGTGAAAACAGTTCTAAACAAACAGTTCTAAAATATGTTGGTAGATTTTGATGTGAGGGGGCAACAGGGGATGGACTTTTTCAAAGGAAGAAGCGTTATCATGGTTTTTGGACTCATGTTTTGGCCAGAAGTGATGGTTTGATTGATGCCCCAATGTTGCATTTGTTTCTTGATGGACTGGAGTCGTGTGGATTACTTGTGGATTATTGTGATGTTTTTATCAGCTCTTTGGACTCTCATTCTGACGGCACCCATTCACTGCAGAGGATCCATTAGTGAGCAAGTGATGTAGTGCTAATTTTCTCCAAATCTGTACTGATGAAGAAACAAACTCATCTTGGATGGCCTGCAGGGTGAGTACATTTTCAGCAAATTTTTGTTTTTGGGCAAACTATTGCTTTAACTTTATGTCAGTATTTAGTCCTTTGATAGCAAGTGTGTTCTGCTTGTTGTTAGGACCCGGATTAACAGAAACCTTAACAGAAAACATCTGGCTAAATATTTTATGAACATTAATCTTTTAGAGTCTGATTGGATGGCAACAATGTCAACATTTTATTTGATGTCAGCAACAAAATATTTGGTAGTCATTACTCCAGTTTTCAGTGTCACATGATCCTTCAGAAATCGGTCTAATAAGCTGATTTGCTGCTCATTTCTTATTATTATCAATATTGAAAACAATTGTGCTACTTAATATTTTTGTAGAAGCCATGGAACATATGTTTTACATTCTTCAATAAACAGAAAGTTCAAATGAACAGCATTTATTTGAATTCAAAGTCTTTTTTTAACATTATACATGTCTTTACTGTTACTTTTTATCAATTTAAGGCATCCTTGCTGAATGCAAGTATTAATTTGTTAAAAAAACAAACAAATGTTATTGACCCCGAACTTTTAAATGTTAAGTCTCACAGAAAGTTAACTCAGATAAATCCCGACTTCTGACACGTTATTTCCTGTGAAAATGCCACATAGTTTGCACGTGGTGGAATACCTTTCATATAATGTTCTTATTTGGCACATGCCAAAAAAAAAAA
>NW_015546074.1:2471006-2480271 GCF_001515605.1 Sinocyclocheilus anshuiensis
ATATATATATATTTGAATAATATTCCTTTTCCTGCAGGTATTATCAGCTCTGACCAACCTGAGATTTATGAATAAATGCAGGAGTCGTAAGTTGTTTTGCTCTGAGAAACAGATATCTGCATATCCAATTCCTTTGGGAAAAGATTAAAAATAAGTTACTTCAAGGAATCCGATACTGGTTTTACTTGTATGAATGTTTGAAGAACCGCTTCTCGTTTAGCACAGAGGTCTTGGCTTTGCATTGATAAATATTGAGTTTGACATTTCATTCTTCCTGGTGATGCAGAGTACAGTGTGCCTGCTGTCTATAAGCTTCTATTCAGAGTGAAGGTGATGCACTGTAGATAATACACTGGCTCTATTAGACGTGCAATGCATTCTCACCTATATATTTCAAACAAACTCTGTTTTCAACAGTTCTTTTGGCTTCTTATGAGTAAATAAGCATTGAGGTCTCCGCCTGTCATAAGGAAAACATTGACCATGTTGCTGCCTGTACCCAGCTATGTATAAGCCGACAGGTTAACATGTAAAAAGCTCACACAAAAGATAACTTTTATTCAGTGTAGAAGCCTTTGCCTTCCAAATGGTCTATGGAATTATAGCGGCAGATGTGGTGTAACAAAACGGTCCTGTAGCAGTTTGCATGCAAATCCGATGATATATATATCTCCTGAACACAGGAATGCATTTCAAAGAAGATTTCACAGCTATTAAGGTTTATGGAAATGCCTAAAACTAAAACAGTTATGCTGTGGCTGAAACTCCACAAGTTTATCGGTCAATGGCGTGATACTCAATTTTGTCCAAGACTATTCATTTATTGAAAAATGCATTAAAAATGCAATTCATACATACAGTGACCTGAATACACTATTTTATGTTAAATATGTTTTGAATTTCTGAATAATGAATATTTATATATTTATATATATTTTTTTTGTTGTGCAGTCACATGTAATAAAGGTGTAAGGTGTAAGTAATTTTACTGCTTTTCACTTACACCAAATGAATAATTCAGCTATTCTTGAAATTGTATTGTAGTTTTTCAAAAACATATGAAACCATAGGTGGTGCAACATTTCCAAATATTTAATCTTTTCAAACAAACAAACAGATCACTTTTTTTCCTTGATTAAAATGTGGTTAAAATGTTTCAAAAACAATGATTCAAATTAAATTTAACGACTCATTAAATTCATAATTAAATATCATTGACTTTTACACAATTGCTAATCTTAAAAAAGCTCAAACAAGACTACAAAGAAACCACCCACTAACCACTGATTAGAAACAATCAAGCAATCGATCCATCAAATGGAGATCTTTCACCTTAGCCATTAAAAATATATATGGCTGATCAAAGGTGGTTGACAGATGCTTTAGGGGATTTCTCTTTAGGAGTTCTCCTTCCATCTGTTCTCCGCTGGCATTGCCATCTTGAGCCTGCTTACAAGCTCCTCACTAAAGCACTCCATAGGAACCATTTTGCCCTGAGCAATGGGGAATGAAAAACAAGTGGCCAAGAAAAGCTTTTAATTTTCCTTTCATTAATGGCTTGATGACTTTATTCTGCATGGAGATTAGTGCATCTAACTAATCAGTCGATACCGATACATTTTCTAATTCTTCTCCAACAACTTAAGAAGGAAAGGTTATAAAAAGACACATAATGATTCCTAGAGGGATGCGGATAACACCCTAACAGACTCTCACAAATCTTTTTTTACTCATCTTTGCATGAAGTCATTATTTATGTGCAAATTTATAATCATGAGATATATGGAAGCGCTTTAATGTCTCTTAAGAGTGACACTGCAGTATGTTGCTAATTGTAGTACAATGCACTGCTGAAAATCATCTGAAATGATCTAATGCTTTAAGTGAATGTAAAATCAACTGACCTTTGTTAGTTTATTACAGAGAGAGTTAACCCTAAAAATTATTTATTCACCCTCAAGTCATTACAAACGTGTTTGATTTTCGTTCTTCTGTGGACACAAAAGTAATGAAAGTGAGTTGCAGCTGTCAAGCTTCAAAATAACAAATAAGCACCATAAAAAATATCATAAAATGTGTCCATATGATTCATGCACTATATTTCAAGTTCATACAAAATTGACTGAAATTGAAGTCAAAATTCACAAAAGCACGACGTCTACTGTACATCCGTGTGATTCATTTAATGAGACTGATTCAGTTCTTGAGTTTGACTCACTGACTCAATGATTTGTTCGCAGCAATTGACGGAAGGAGTGATTTTGCAAAGTTATGAATAAAACAAAGATGACTAGAGTATGTATTACAAGAAAACACTATTTCAGTCTGTCCACTTCAAAATTTCAAGTTTATTAAAAGAGCCTTTTCACACCAAGGACAATAACTATAATGATAACAACAAAGATATCGTTTTAAAAATCATTAAATTTAAAAGACTAGCACACATCACAACTATATATAACAATGCAGGAGAACGATATCGTTGGAATCATTTTTAGAACTTTTTTTTTTTCAGCTGATGATCAATCAGACCCATCCTGCTTTGAAGAGCTTGAGCATTTAAAGCGACAGACAACAAAACTGTTAGTGTGAATCCTAATATAGTTATTGTTATAGTTATATTTAATATTTTTGGTGTGAATGGGCCTTTGCTTGCCATTTCTTAGCAACTATTTGTGAAATGTACCAGCAATTTCAGAGTAAAAAATTTCTGAGTAAAAAAATTATGAGTAAAAATTGTACTATAGCATATAAATTAGGGCTGTTAAACGATTAATTGCATCCAAAATAAAAGTTTGTGTTTATGCGATATAAATGTACTGTGCATTTTTATTATGTATAAATACACACATACATGTATATATTTAAATATATATTTATATATGTGTGTGTGTGTGTGTGTATGTATATTGCATAAACACAAACTTTTATTTTGGATGTGATTAATTTAGACCAATCACCTTCTTCTGTTGAACAAGAAAAGTACATTTTTAAAGAAAATCTTGGCTGTTTTTCTACGAAAAAAAAAAACACTAAAATAATAAAAAATTTCATAACATTTGTCCATATGATTCATGCACTCTGTTTCAAGTCCATCAAGTCTGATAGCATTGTGTGAAAGAAAAAAAGGACTGAAATTTAAGTCATAATTCATAAAATCTTAATGTCTATATCAGCTCTCATTGATAGCTTTGAGTCAAATCGTTTCTAATGTTCAGACTGAGTGATTCGTTTATAAATCTGACTGATAAGAATAGTATCTGATTTGTAAACAAAACACTCAGTCTGAAAATTAAAAAAGAGTTCAACTCACTGACTCAATGAATGTTTGTTTTTCGCACACAAAGCTATCGGAAGACTTTGAATATAGTGTATAAATAAGATGGACAGCTTTTGTGATACTTTCAATGTCATTTTTAGGCTTGACATTATACTGAAAAGAGCAGTTGGGAATTTCTCAAAAAAAAAATAACTTTTTAAAGAAAGTCATACAGGTTTGGAACAATGTGTGAGTGAGTAAATAACTCCCTGAACCAGCTGAGCTATTCCCTTACCTTCCATCAGGTTTTCTAGACAAGGAATAACAAAAGCAACACAAAGAAAGAGAGAACACAGAAGATTTGGGCTCTACAGAGGGAACCTCAGGCATTCAGACCTGAGCGGCGATGTGAGGCTTGGCCAAGAGTTTGCTCAGACTCTGCGGAAATGCAGCAAAGCCATCCATGCAGATTATGGGAGCTCTGCAGCCTGGCACATCTTTTTGTTGCTGCCATCCTGTCTTGAAGAGAGAGAGAGAGAGAGAGAGAGAGAGAGAGAGAGAGGAGGGGAGGTAGCAGAGGAGGCTTTTCTCTGCAGCAAATTCTCCAAGCCCTCTCATTCCCCACTCCTCGAGGCCTGTCTTATACAACAGAGTTTTGTTTGTGCACATCTGCTCTGAGGAGATTAAAATTACATCGAAATATCACAAGAGACCATCTCCAGAATTACTCACATGTGTACATTCCAAACGAAACACTATTGCTTCGAGGCTAAAAGAAAGACACAAGAAAAGAAAACATTCACCGGTGTGTTCACCAAAACTATGCCCATCACAACAGTTAGTCACAACAGGTCAAACACCTGTGGGCTAAAACAAGGAAAGCTGAATATGTTGGAAACCCATTAAAGTTTGATACAATCCAACTGCAGCTTGCAGGAGTCAGGGTGCTCCGGGTTTTATCAGTCCGAAGGGATACAAAATTGTTTATAAGGTATCAGGATGATATTGTGAGTGCTTTTGGGGATGAAATAATCACTGAATTTGCCAGGTCTGTAGCTTCAAAACATTACAACATATTCAGGGTTTTCTTTGAGGCACTTAGTAACTAGAAACTCAGCTTTGTGAGTTTGTGAGAAACCAAAAATAGGTTTGCATGCATTTTTCGCTACTTTTGGCACACATTTTGCGTTTTTCTGAAAGATCCTAACCTCCTACAGGATCCTGTTCCCCTTCATCAATGCTTGGTCACAAACTGCTATAGCCCTTTCTTGATAATTAATAGAGCTTATGTTAATCAGTTATACAGTATACTATGCTAAGCTAGTAGGCTAAAGCCCACAGCTAGTAGGCTAAATAGGGTTGCCAACTTAAGAAAAGGAAAATAAGGGACAACTGTGATTATTTATAGGAAAATAAGGGACACTCAAAATATTTGTACTGTACCGTATGTCATTTCCGTGTGTCTGCAGTTAAGTATGTGTATAAAAGGTGTTTTTCTCAACCTATTTATGTCCAATTATTCTAAAAATAAGTTTAATGTCATATAAAAATAGTCACACATGTTACACACAAACCATTGGCCTGAGTAATTTTTACCACTGATTGTGACTGCACGAGTGGTGTAGTAATTTGAGAGGTGGATATACTGTGAAATTACATGCATGCATATATGGCACATATATATATATATATATATGTTGCATACAATTTGAAAGCATAACAACTGAACGTCTATGAAACGTCAGTCAGTCATTTTTTTTTTTTTTTTAAACAATAGCACTTAAAATTTTTTATTAAAATGTTATTGCAACCATGTAGCCTGAACTAATAAAAATGAATATTTTTCAATTAGAGAACTTAGAGAGTGTGGGCTGCTTTTGGTGCTTGAATTTGTGCTTCAATATTAAGGTCTCAGTTTAAGAATACACTAGAAGTTAAAATGTAAAAAAGTTTTATCATTTTTTCTCTATTTTTTTTCTCTATTTAACAACATGAACTTATAAGAGCGGAAGATGTCTTCCCTCAGGTAGATTGCATGTCTTCTTGCCTAGCTGGATGTTGCGCTTTTGATTAATAATCACCTTGTTTGCATTCGCCAAAACTGATTTGACGAAATCAAAATGCAGACGGTGAAGCGAACTTGCCGTTAGTGCGAGTCCCGCTCCCTCAGGATTCTGCAAGGCTTAAAAGTCTTGCACAAACAGCTACGATTGCAATTCAAACAATGATTTGTGCAAAAAGATTGATTAATTATCAATTGAGAATATTTTATTTGTATGGTTTAGGTCAGGGGTGTCCAAACTTTTCCTAAAGGGGGCCGGATTCGACGATGTGGAAACACTGGGGGGCCGGATGCTTTCACCTATATATATATATATATGTATGTATGTATGTATGTATGTATGTATATATATATATATATATATGTATGTATGTTACGTACAACAATAAAACAGTGCATTGACATAAAAAAGGAAATTTACTTTTGGTACTTAAGTACTTTTAAAAGCAAGTACTTCTGTACTTTTACTTAAGTAAAAATCTGTCTTTACAACTTTTACTTGTAATGGAGTAATATTTGACAAGCAGTATCTGTACTTTCACTCAAGTAATGGAGTTGAGTACTTTGTCCGCCTCTGCCTATATGTCTACATTAATTATATAAGAAGATTCTGTATAAATATGCAACATTTCTGCCACAATACCACAGTTACGGTTACTACAGTAAATCAAAATGTTGGTGATTTGTGGATTGAAAAGTATTCTTACTGCATTGTTGTCGCACAATGTTTTTCCTATTTTCCGCGTTAGTGTTGTTGAGAATGTCAGCTGTTTAGTGGTCTCGTGATCGAGATCAGTCAGCGCGTAAACGCATTTGTTCTGAGCTCGTGCTGCGCTGTCTTTATGCAGAGCTAAAAACGGTCCGTGCAGCGTGGTTCAAACGAGTCGCGCTCTTCCGCTTTTGACGCGTTTAGGAATTCGCGTGCGCTAAAGAAATGAGAGCGCATATGAGTTATCAAATTGATATCACTCGCGTTTTACTGCTACATCTGGTCTAAAATTTAGTGCTACCATGTTGTGTTGACATTTTGAAACTGCATAGGCCTATTTTGTAAATTATGCTTGGCGGGCCATATATAATATAGACTATTAAGACAGCTGCGGGCCGCTTAACATTCATCCACAGGCCGCATTTGGTCATACAGCGTATCTGCAAATATGGGACAAACTGTATTCTGTGTAGTTTTCATATGGAATGTTTCGGTGTTTCACAATTGAAAATAAAACCGAAGAGACTGATCAACAACAAACTACTGATGACACAACATCAATAGACGCCCACGTTTAAAAGAATAGAGAGACATTGTATCACCATAACTTCTGAAGAAAAATAGTGCAGATGCATAGCATTTCAAAGTATGCTCCAAAGATGAATGAGTCAAGTGTCTGTGTTTGTGCACACTATCAATAGGAGTATACAACGCATATGCTATTGCTAACCGATGGCTAACTGAAACATCCCTTTTTAATTTTACCATTTCAGCTTCAGTAATATAATGTGATATGTAATTTAGATTAAATTCAGTAACATATTTTCAGAATTAAGACAACACACAGTCTATTATTGTGGTATCCTCTATTTCAGATAACCTCGTCCCTAAATATTACATACAAGCAAAATGAACTGTGCTTGGTAACTTTACATTTCAGTCAGACAGTTTCTTGTTTTTAGCTATATCAAGCTTCAGATTGGACCGGGCTTTAGGCTGATTGTCAAAACTATGGCTACAAATCATTTTCCCTACTACATTATATATTTGCACACTGAACATAAGATGTGTATGCATTGGAAGAGACTTCTATACCAAATGACTAATGTATTTGAAAATCACAATTCAGAAGTCAAGGTTTAGAGCAGAGATGCCCAAACCAGAGCCCATGGACCACAGCTGGCCTGTGATGAGCTTTAATATGGCCCACCATGCCATATCACAAGAGAAGGGAAAAACGGGGTAAAAACATGCTATTGAAGCATATCTGAATTCAATTTCTGCTTCATTTTTGCATTGAAATTTAAAAGACTATGCATAATTTTCATTTAAAAACTATTTAAAAAAAATTTTTAATTGAAAATGTTAAACATTTATTACATTTTAATATAATATATGTGATCCTGGACCACAAAACCAGTCCAAGTCGCTGGGGTATATTTTTAGCAATAGCCAAAAAAACATTGTATGGGTCAAAAGTATTATTATTTTTCTTTTATGCCAAAAATCATTAGGATATTAAGTAAAGATCATGTTCCATGAAGATATTTTGTAAATGTCCTACCGTAAATATATCAAAACCTAATTTTTGATTAGTAATATGCATTGCTAAGAACTTCATTTTGACAACTTTAAAGGAGATTTTCTCAATATTTTGATTTTTTTGCACCCTGAGATTCCAGATTTTCAAATAGTTGTATCTCGGCCAGATATTGTCCTATCCTAACAAACCACACATCAATGGAAAGCTTATTTATTCAGCTTTCAGAAGATGTATACATCTCTATTTCAAAAAATTGACCCTTATGACTGGTTTTGTGGTCCAGGGTCACATATTTGGATATAATGCAACATTTACTTTTGGCCCACAGCCCTCAATCTAATTTGATTTTATATTAAAAAAATTATATTAAACATTTTGGGCACCTCTGATTTAGAGGATACAACAAAAGTAAGAAACAAACTGTTTTATATATATATATATAAAAAAAAATGTTTTTTTCCATATTGTGACTGGAGCTAGATTGAGTGTGCAGAATCAATAACTCTTTAGGCAGTTGTCCTGATTCAAAAGCAGAGTGATTTGGACTTACATTTACGATTATGATTATTATGATTATGATTATAATAATAATAATAATAATAATAATAATAATAAACAATCCCTGTATTCATTCTGCTGTACTAGCTTAAGCATTATTTTGAATGTTCTGAGAAAAAAAAGACAGTTCAATCTATTCATATGCCATCTATCTGAAGACTTAACAATTTATTTAATTTGTGAATATAAACAAACACATAATGGACCTGTAATGAGCAAGAGGTTTGTGCAGTAATCTGTCAGAATACCGTTAGCTAGCTGGTATGTATGACATTTCTCAGAGTCTGCTTTGGCAACATATGTGACAGTATAATTTACTGGCTGCTTTTTGTTGTATTAATGCAAAGCAAGAAATGAGTGCGTATGTTTGAGCAAGAGAGATGCTATTTAAAAATCCAATCCTAACAAATACAGATTCTTCTAAATCTTTTTAAACTAATGTACCTTGACAGTTATTTATGAACAGACATTTATACTTTAAGAATGTTTTACTATCGGTAGAAGTGCACATATATGTCATATCATGTACTGCAAGATTGACTTGAACATAAGGATTGTTTGAGTACTATAGTTTGACATTGAGAAGCAGAATTATGTAAATGGAAAACTGGGTGTAATTATTAAGGCTCTGACAGGAGGTGTAAAAGGCATGCTGGGTAATAAGTGTAACTTGTAAGAATGTCAGGGTTATTTTCAACCTCATGTCTACAGATGTCATCTATGGCATGATTACTGCAGTCAAAAATATCTATTCAGTGTGTGTAAATGAACAAGAAACACATTTACAGTCACTAGCAAAAATGTACCTTGTAAACTACTAACATGTTTTTGGGGGGCATGGTACCATGGTAATACAATGTATTTTTGGACAAGTGCCATTGTGCTATCATGAATTATTCTTTGATCTTGGAGTGCCATTTTTAGATTACCTTTGCCATCATTTCATGTTAAATTATTTAATAACCCTGTTAAATGTAATATTGTTCAAATCTCACAATGAATATCTATTTTTTTATACTGTACATTATAATGTTGTGATGCTTTTATCAACTTGTAGCATTTAAAACTTAAAAATGTAAGCAACATAGGCTAACTGAAAACATGTGCCTTTACCTACATTTCTGTAAAACTATA
>NW_015546074.1:2480281-2492217 GCF_001515605.1 Sinocyclocheilus anshuiensis
AAACAACAACAAATGTTGTTCATTTTCACACAAATTATGATTACAGGGCAGATTATTGATTTAAAAAGACTTTGTGGTTCCTTGCACAATACATATTGTCATTTACATCGCATAAGCAGCTCCATACGTATGGCTTTTCTGACATAGTAAACTTGCTCGATAGCTCACCCGGTACAGCATTGCAATTGTGATACAGATTGCTTGGGAACGAGTCCCATGAAATACAAGCCACAAGACAGCTCAAATACTTTAAAGAAGTTAAAATGGCATTGCTTTTTTAGCAAATGTGTGTTTAACATTTCTTCATACTATATGTTAGGTTTACTGTAGGGTTTAGTGTAGGTGGTATGCTATTTTCAAATCTGACAGAGCATTAAACTTTTAGTGCCACTCACTAGACATTTAATTTCCGAATTGCAGCATTGTGTACAACAACGAATGTAATAAAACACTCACAGATTCATTTTCATCTGTTATGATAAAACTGAGCACTTGCATTTTGAAAGTTTTGCATTTTGCAACACAATATCATTTTGCAGAAATGTTGGCAAAGGCACATTTTTCCAATGAGCCTGGGTTGCATTTTGGCTTTTAATGCTTCATTCATTTACACAAAATTGTATATGATTGCAGTTTTTCTTCTGCAACTTATTTCCGAATTAAACAGGGTCTTCAATTAGAAAAATGTAAAACGGGACATTAACCATCAGGAACCGCTGGTCCAGTTGACCAATACAGTTTAAATGTTCTTCAGAATCTCTTCTTTTGTGTTCAGCACAAGAAAGAAAGCCATTTGGGTTTGGAACGACATGTAAGTGAGTAAATGATGACATAATTTTTATTTTTGGGTACAGGTCTAGGGAGGACAGGGAAATGCAAATTCTGACAGAAAATATTCAGTTCAGCTTGATATTTGTTTGTCTTTTTTCTTTCCCTCGGAGTGTGTGTGTTGTGTGTGTCTTTGTTGACACGTCCCTGAACTGTTCCAGTGAAAGGTGGAATCCTAAGCCTTTAAACCAATGCCTCCACAGAAATTCGGTGGAAGCGGCAATCCATGGCAATCCAGCTCTGAGATTCTCATTTTCCCTCCCTCTCCACCTCTCTTCCCGCGCTCAACCCAACTTTCTCACAGGAACCCAGACAATCCTTTCTCCTGAGATAGATACTAATTACCAAATACTGTTCATCCCCGTTAAGACGGCCAGATGTGCATTGTATTTGGTTCTGCTTGCCTTCATTCCAGCGGTGAACTTTGACCGTGCCGCTAACGGACATATCATATGAGATACTGAGCAGCTATAATGTTCTAGACTTTTCCGTCCTTAGAGCCCTGCTCTTCTTCCGTTTCCATGGTTTCAGCTCATTCTCACTATAGATAAGTCACTCCACATATTCTTAATTAAGGTCAAGAATGTATTTTCATTGCTCACCGTTTTCAGGGCTAAAACCAGCCACCATTACATAAAACACACTGACACAACTGCAGCGCATGTGCGCAGAACATCTGTCTCTGTGCTGTGTGCATGCGTGTGAAAGCTATGCAGCTCTATATTTAGTAAAAAATCGGGGCTGTCAATTAATTCAAATATTTAAATGCGACTTTAAGAAAATAAATAATATTGTTAATTCTTCAGAATTTATGATTGTGGACTAGCTGAATATATGAGTATACAACATAAAATTGTGCTACAGCACTAGTTTTTTTATATATTTTGGCATTTGAAGGCTTACACACAAAGACACACACACATTTTTTACACTTTACTTCACAATTACCTTTTAAATGTAATACATTTAAATGTAATTTATTTTTAAATGAATGTAAAATAAAAAATAAAAAATATATATTATGTTCAATAACTTTATTAAAACATAAACGCAAAGCAAATTAATAGTTTCATGCAAACTAAAACAACTTTCCCCACACTTTATGGATATAATCTTACATATGCAAAGATCAAGCCTAGCGTTAGTTTTGGCAGGTCACGTTAGTCAAGCTCGCATCAACTGACTCTCAGCTGATCCACATCTACCAATAGGGATACAACGCCTATCACAGTGTTCCATATATAAGCTCCTTCAGTATTATCAGCAGCTTAGTGTTGGCTCAATAGCAAATTACCCTCCTCCATCCCCAGCTCCTCCTCTCATCCAGTCAGGGTTCAGCCTTCTGATTCCCCTTTGAATCAGACTAATTTCTAAAAATGTGTACATTAAATTATTGAACATTAATGATATCTGCAATGCATTTATGTTGGTTCTGCTCTGTTTACCATATGAGGGTTATCGCTGCTCTCCCTGCTCTTATCCATGCTAGGCTGCATGGATGCGCAGGAAGACATTGCCCAGAGCATAGCTGTACCGCCAATCCAAACTGTATGCTAATTGTCAATCATATTTGACGATAGTGGTCCTGACAGAAATACAGTTCTCCGCATTAAAATTTATATGAATTCACTCATGGGTGATATTTCAGTTGTTAAGCTTCCATGGTAATTAAATTTCACCATACAAAGAATGCAAATGACTTTTGTTAAGAGACCCGTCTGATTTTTTGTTATAAATAAATTAAGGTTTATGTAAATTAAAGTACTGTCTTTGTCCATTCACAGATAAACGGGTGCTCCATTAGGGACTTGTGGGGTGTTTTTTTTTTTTTTTAATAAATCAAACTACCAGTGCTGTAATATACACCACAAAGCATATTACACAATTCATTAAACAGTGCTGCATCTCAGTATTTTCTGTGATTGTTGTATATTTGGATCATAAAAAGTCTGTGAATCTGTGTTAGTTACAATATCCCTTGTTCACTTGAGTTTTGACCAGCATTGCATCTCATTTGGCTCCATTTAACTGAACTTTAGGAAGTAATAATAATGAATAATAAAAAAAACATATAAATAATAGATAAACAGACAATGTCATGAGAAAAACAATTGTGATAAATAGTTGTGATGCAAGGCAACAACTCACTGCATGATGTAGCCTATAGAATGCAGTTAAATGCCAATAAAATTTAAGATATTGGGGCAAAAATGCCCTTATGAGAGTTTGTCTCATATTTATATTGTATGATATAGTTAAGCAATACTACATGAGCAACGAGTGCTGTTTTTGTCCCGAATAGCACGATTGCAAATATGACATTGATATTACATAACAGTTCCCTAAAAAGTTAATATTGTATTATATATTGCCTGTTTTTGCTCAATTTTGCTAAGAAAATATTACTTATAAAGCCACAACAGAACTCTTGTGCATCTCAACACATCTGTGTTTCATTTCTGAATGAATCCGTGTTTTGAATGAATCGGGTGAACCAATGATTCAGTGGCCCATTCATAAACAGAGCCATTTACATTCCTGAATGAATTTGAACAAATTGAATTACTCATCAAATTGGTGCAATTAAACGTGTATAAATGTGTAATTACATGCTATTAATGTGTTAACTTTGCCATCCATAGTAAAAACACAAATAGACACATAACCTGCATAATAAAAAGTGAAATAAGGGTGAAGTAAAGCGTAAAATAAGAAACAAAGTTTTACTGTCAAATTCTATATTTGCAATTGTGAGAAATAAAGTCACAACTGCAGGACCTCATAAAGTCTGATGAAATGCAATGTCGTATTATATAACATGATACATATATTTCAAGTCATATTATGAGAAATAAAGCTGTGATTACTTTTTTTGTTAACTCTGAGGTGAAAATGGGTTGATATAAATTAGGGACAGAGAGACCGACAGTGAGAAAAACACCTCATCATTATCTAGGAGAACCAGCGGTTGAGATAGTTCAGGTAATTTAGCAGAAAGACTCCATGGCCTAATACATACTCAGTGGCTGCATGAGATTAAATCTGTAATCACTGGAGTGTTGGCTAGCACATAGATGGAGAGTCATTAGCCAGCAGGTGCACAGAGTGCTTGTACCATTATCCGACATTACTGTGCCGCATCTCAGCCCTGAATATTACATTCAACAAGCACAGGAAAGATTAAAGCAAGAGGACCAGAGACCTGATCGCCGAGAGGGGCTAAACCATTGGTTTCTACACTCGCTCACTCACTCTGACACTCACACATGCACAAACATGCATTTAATGTGAAGTCACAATAATTATGAACGACAGCTGAACTGCTGCTCTCTGCTAGTGGCTGTTCTGTCATGACCATATTTCATTCCAGTTTATCTCAGAGTTGGCAGAGTTTCCACTTCCTCCGCTGAAATGTGTCTTGTGTGCGCATGTATGTGCTTGTATCCTTAAACGTCATGTTTACTGGTACATAGAAATGAGTCGAAACATATTCCGTCTAATAATACTCCTACACAGTTTGTAGCGAGGTGGAAATTTGCAGATTTCTCACAGAGACTCGATGGGTCAATATGGCATATTAGTTTTAATCAGGGGCTGATTAGTTTTAATTATACGTTCAACTAACTTTTAGAGATTTCTAAGTTCATCTAACCCACCTTTTGGGCAATAATCATTATATTTAAGAGGTTGCATGTCTGCAGTGTGCAGAAAAAAAAATGCTAAAATGATGCCTTTAAGACCAAAATGAATACTCTGTGGAACATGTACAAAAAAAAAGAAAACAGCATCTCCATGCACGTTCCTGTTGTAATTGGTCATGTAAACATTGCCATAATTATATTTAATATGTTTCTTTCCGCTGCATGTGGTCCAATATTTTCAGTGACTTGCGCTAAAAGCATGTTTAATCTTCCCTGAAACAGATAACCGTGAATGTGGCAACATATTATTACGTTGGTTGTTATAGGTATCACAGCAGCTCAGAAATTAAATGTCTGGTGAGTTATTATTTTAAAATTAATAAGTTATTAAAAAATGTATAATCTATATATAATCTATGTATAATTAAAATGTATAAACATTCAAATAATCAAATTCTAATCTAAATTATATACATATATTATTATTATTATTATTATTATATTTCTTAAACATATGAGAAATAACTTTAGCCTATAAATTTATATTCTGTTCATTAACTTAATTAAAACATAAACGCAATGCAAATTTAATGTTTAATGCAAACTAAAACAACTTTCCCTACACTTTATGGATATAATCTTACATATGCAAAGATACAGTTCTCTGCATTAACATTTCTATGAATTCACTCATGGGTGATATTTCAGTTGTTGAGCTTCAATGGTAATTAAATTTCACCATAAAAAGAAGAATGCAAATGACTTTTGTTAAGCGTCCCATCTGAGTTTGCTTTATAAATAAATTAATGATTGAATGTGAACGTGCAAGTTATGTGCAAGGACATGTGCATATATATGACTACAGATTAATTATATAAAGAGAGTCTAAAGCTTTACATCAAGGCCACAGATAATGAGTTAAAGCACAGATGAAATATATAATTAAACACCTACTGTTAACGCAGTTATGTTACTTGGAATGTCAGAGTTTTGTATAAACATATACCTCAAAGATAACTAAAGACCAAATTAAACAAATGTGTGACTTAAGGCGTTGAGTGGGAGAAATGAAAGTTTGAGGCAACAGCAAACTTCATAAGAAACTTCTGGTTATATCAGTCTCTGTGCCTTTGCTGTTGATGGTTTTAACTGCAGGCTGATATCTGCTCATCTCTAAATATACTGCTATTTTTAGGATTATCTGCCCATCTGTCACTGAAAATGCTCCAGGCAACTTCTTACCAATTACTTTTCATTTGGTGAAGGAACAGGTTGTCATCCTCAAACCCTTGTTTCTCGCGCACACCTCCTTGCCCTAATTTTCATCTTTCCTATGTATGGACTGCCCACAGTCCTTTCACAGACACCTTCCATCTCCATTCACCTTCCTGTTGTAATTGGTCATGTAAACATTGCCATAATTTCCGCTGCATGTGGTCCAATATTTTCAGTGACTTGCGCTAAAAGCATGTTTAATCTTCCCTGAAACAGATAACAGTAAATGTGGCAACATATTATTACGTTGGTTGTTATAGGTATCACAACAGTTCAGAAATTAAATGTCCAGTGAGTGGCGCTAAAAGGTTAATGCTCTGTCATGTTTGAAAATCACGTACCACCTTCGCTAAACTCTAAACCTAACTGATAATGTTAACAAAAACAAACGTGAGATAAAAACGCAATTGTTGAAGCAACCATGCCTCTACAAGTGTTTTTGTGTGATTTGTGTTTAGGCAAGTTTTACCCGAGTGCTGTGCATTGCAAGTGCGATACTGTACCAGGTGGGCTACAGAGCAAGTTTACTATGTCAGAAAGGCAACAGATATAGAGCTCGATATGTTATGCAAATGTCAAAATGTATTAGTTTACAAATCATGCACTATGTGTCACGAATCCTGTCCATGGACTTCCGTTCGATCACCACCAGAGGTCACCCTTCCATTGCATTGACTCTTGCACTACACAAACTGTTGCATGTCATCCCATCATATCCCATCATCCATTGCACTAATTGCACACAACTGTAACCAATCACACATTCACTATATAACACTCACTCAGATCCCTTTCAAACTGCAGAGTATTGTTTAGCATCTATGCTGTTTTGCATAGCTACTTTACGGAGCCAGTTCCCGGTCCTAGTTTGAGTTTCTAGTTCTGAGTCTAAAGCCCTATTCGCACGGCATTAGTATTACATTAGTATTACCTGGTGACCTCCAGTCATTTGTAATAATTGCGGAGGTTGTCTGTGATCTTAATTCCGTGCGAATCGGCCATGTCTGTAATTTGTAAAGTAAAAATTCCCCCGCAAATGACCTACCATATTTCGCTGAACATCGAGGTCCTGTGATAATATTAGTACCGTGCTAATCGCCATCTCTGTGATTCGGCCAGCATTTGGCGGGTCGTATATAATTTTTCGAGGTTTTTGTTTCCTGTGCGCCTTTTTATCCATCTTCCGCGAAGAATGGAGCTGCGTTGGAGTGTTTCATAGTATTGTGGGTGCTTTCATCATATCGCTACACCATACAATTTGCACTAGTTTATCCTGTTTATTGCCTTAGTAATTTCGTGTTTTGATCCTAGCCTGTATATCTCGTTTCTGTATGATCTCTGCCTGCCCTGAAGTATATCGCCTGTCTTGGATTACCCCTCTCGTCTCGCCCTGTTCGGATACTGTTTATTCCTCGCCTGGACCATCGCTTGTGTTTCGGATTACTCTTCAGTCTTGCCCTCTATATACCTGTTTGCCATTGTCCGACTCTTGCCTGTTTTGACTATGTTTCAGAATAAAGCTTTGCACATGGATCCGCACGCCTCATGTCTTGTTTGCCCCGTAACACTATGGTAAAAATGTTTCAAGGTCAAAATGTAGTATTGTGGAAGGAGTTGCATGAAAATAAGTCTTTATTAATTTAAAATCTTCCCCCGTAATTATCATTTGTTTGAAAAGGAATAGAAGTTGTTGGTGTTTTACTGTTACTAGTGTTCAGTACATTTACGGAGGAACCAGGATCAAGGTGTCTGTCAAATTAGTATGTGTCACATTGTATTGCCATTCCCATACTGCTGCAAATCTTTTTCATCACTTTATTTTGCCCTTCACTCTTGCTGTCATTTTTTTTGCCACTTTATGGTTATTTCTTTGACAAATCTTGCAGTCTCGGTCGCTCAGGCCTTCACCCACCTTGCTATTGGCATGCAGTTCTCGTTCCAAGCGTTGATCCTCCTTTGCGAGGTCATGGAGTTGATGCACTTTTATCCCGCCCCCCCACACACAACCTCAGCATCCCTCCTCGCTTCCCCCGCCAACCTCCACACCACCTTCAGTTGCAAATCTGTCCGTATTCAGCCTTGCTTCTCTCGCCTCACACACCCGTGGGAACCTTTTTAAAGATCAAACTGATTTCAGGACATAAACATGCATCAACTCAAGTTCGTGCTTTTCTCTCCCTCACTTTGTAGGAAGTTGGGTTTGCAAGCGTAAGGTCTCACTTATGAGTGAAGCAAAGGAATTTGAATGACGTATGGTGAGGCGGTCAAATTACTTTTGGTATTTTGATGCAGATATTGACAGCTCTGTCAATATTAATCATCCTGTTAAATGTAAAGTCATTTTGTGCCAAATGCTTTTTATTCTCAAACAGATTTTCTGAACAACACCTCTCTGCCTGCTATTGGTCTAATAAATATATAGCCACGCACCAAAGTCACTGTTGTCTTGTTGGGCTGGGCAAATTCTATAACAAAAATGTTGTTGTTTTGAAAACACCACCCGAGACACAATGTTTCAACCTACACATAGCTTACATATAATTGACTGAAGAGAAATGTGAACAAAAAAAATCATCTTTAAACACTATTTTTTTTTCATTTCTGATAACCCTCGCATTGTTTCTCTGTTATGAAGCCTGCCAAGCAGATGTACTCTGCCATAGGCCCCCTCCTTCTCTGATTAGATTAAATTGTCTCCTCAAATGAATTAAGGACAGAAATCAATTATTGCACATCTCCACGCCTGTATCACAGCAATACCCACTTATTAAATAGCCCTCGCCTTTGCCTGTTTAATCTTTGATTATGCTTTCAATTTGAGTTGCTGTTATCTCCATCTGCCACCATTATGTTGCCTCACCGGCATCATTGAGATGTAGTGCCACACGTTTTTGATTATACTCTCATCGTGTAGCTTTCCTTTGATTGCTGTTTTGACGAAATAGATACTATCTCTTTATAGTCTCTTACTACAAGTATTTGAAACGGCTCTCTAAGTGAGTGACAGACGGGATGTTTGTACTCTCATTTTGAGGTTGAGTGTCTGAAAACTTAATGTTGTAATGTTTAATTAATTCAGCATTAATTAAATTCTTAATTTATATTTCAGTTTTAGTACTTCAACAAACTATTATAGTTAGTTGTTATTATAATTAGTTTTTCATGCAATATTTTGATTTTATTTTATCTTCAGCCTTATTTCAATTAATGAAAATTATTAGTTATAGTTACACTAGTTATAGTTATTTTTTTAATAATGTAGTTATAGTTTGCCAGTTCTATGGAAAGAATATGTTTGAAAGAATGATTTATTCACTTATTATGAGACTTCGATCAAGTTTATTTGCAGGTCTTGATTTCTTCACTTCAAAATAATGAGAAATGACATGATTGTCCAAAATGCAGTGGAGTAAAAAGTAAAATATTTTGCTTTGTAATGTACTAACATACATGAATGTGAAAATACAGATTCTTAACATATGTACTTAAAGTCCCCATGAAATCAAAATTAAAGTTTTTTGGGTGTTAGTATCAATATGTTAGTCTTAAGATTATTTATAAGGCAGTTTGCTCCAAAACAGTCACAAAATTCGCATTTAGAAGATATAAGCATTCAAAGCTTGCAGTTCGTCACTTCCGCCAAAACGGCTCAACGTTTTTTTTGACGTCACATCGTACTTCAGCTTCTCATCAAACTTTCTGTCCAATCAAATGCTCTCTAGAATCCGAAGCACCCGCCCCCTACACTATAAAATAGACGCTGAAGCCGCGGCTGAAATCGGTCACTTGTCCACAGAATTAGTATTTTCTGTACAGTGAATGGCACAATGTAGGCAATAGGGAACGATTCAGACAGTGTAAATATGCTTTCGATTGGGGCAAATGAGGTCTGGTTTCACGTTGTGTCACGCGAATGGCACGTAGTGCACTATATAGGGGACAGGGAACTATTCAAACAGTGTAAATATGCTTTCCATTGAGGAAAAAAAAGTCTGGTTTCGCGCTGTCTCACGCTAACCACCGCACCGCACACACACTCTGCTCCGGTCCAGAGACACGATAGCCCGGAGCGGATCACATGCACGAGTCGGCGCAGACCACAAAATGTATGGAGCTATTTGAATTCTACACAGAATGCTATATTTTATAGCAATATGGATGAGATTGTGGCTGGCATACCCTGTCAAATGTGGCTTTACGGAGCTCAAGGCTCTGAATGGCTCTAGCCCAAGCTGTGATATAAACGAACGTTATTGGCTATTTTAAAAAGGGGCGGGGCTGCTTGATATGTCCCGCCCTGTCTTCCTGTTTCAGTTAAAATGACGTCAACACATAGAGTAATGCTGCGTGTTTCTAAACATTTCAGGGGACCTTTAAATACATGACATACTTTTTTTTTTTGGTAGGCGAAACTTACATATAACTATTACTTTCCTATAAATCCACAATTTCCATTTTGTAAAATAGCAAAATAATGATTAAATGTCAATGTCAAACTTCAAATAGAGTATACTTGCTTATGCCTGTCAATCTTATGTAGTGCGACAGAGAAAGGGATGCAATCATTTTGACCAAAACTGATTATTAAAACTGATACATTAATGATACTTAACTGAAGTCCCATAATGCAAATGACACTAATTAATAAGAAGAGCATCTGCAATATAATTAATGAAAAACGAAGACATAGTGCCTTACATTTCTTCATTAGAGGAAAAAGTAATCAAATAGTCTGTTGCAGGCCTAGTTTCGCTTTGCTGCACGATAGCAAGTGAATTGCTGATATATAGCTGGTCAGATGGGTAAAAACAGCACGGATGGCTATTTCTTCACTTCATGGCGAGGCCACAGAAAGAAAAAGCAGAGCAGCTCGGTGTTGCAGAGTAAATGAGTTTCATTGTGTGGTTCTCATCCGCAGGCAGTGTGAGGACATTCTTCTAAGAGTAGAGAGGGTGAGGGACAGCTGATGAGATGAAGACTCTGCTTCATATTCAGCCAAATATTAGATTCAGCAGAAGAGCCGAAAGACTCCAAAACAACCCCAAAGTGCGGCTGCTTGAGTACAGCGGCCTCGCTGATGCAACTGTGGTGCTCAAAGAGCTAAAGTAGAGAACGTACAAACTAGTTCTGGATTGTTTTCTACTCAAAGACTTCATATTATGTATATCTTGCAGTGTGGCTTTATTTCTTATTAAAATGTTTTCACAATTTTTGAGCTTCCATAGAACCTCTACAAATCATACAATGCAGTTTTAACTATTTCAGTTAAAACTGGGTAGCACTTAATTTCATAGTTCTTTTCCGCGTGTACATACTATGTACTTAGTATAATAGTTACAATAACTCGGTAAAAATGATATACTAACCCTGAACCTACCCCTAAACCCATGTAGTTATCTTATATTACTATACTTATAGTACTTTCTCAGGTAAGTAAACTCTAAGTACAGTGCAGCCAGTAACTGATTATATGTAATCTGAATTATATTTAATCAGATTACAAAAAAATATTTTATAAATATAAATATACTTGTAAATACTTTATATTACATTTTAAAATACTTATAATCCGACTACAGCAATTTTGTTAATGATTGAATGATTACATATTATTCACACAATAGCAGTAAATAATTCATAATTTATTGGCTCTCTGATGTCAGTTAAAGGTTACATTACAACAAAAAATGATATAATTTCTTAGTGTTCAAGTGTTTTAATTAGATTTTTTATTGTAATATATTAATGTATAAAATGTATCAAATCAAATCAAATTTATAATGTATAAAATATTATAATATGCTTTATTATATTATTATATGAAGTGACATTGTAATTTTGTTTCTTTTTTTTCTTCTTGTCTTTACCACCAGGGTACTTTTGTAAAATGTTGAGAGATTAAAAAAAAATAAAAAAAATAAAATAAAATAAAATAAAATAAAATAAAATAAAATAAAATAAAATAAAATAAAATAAAATAAAATAAAATAAAATAAAATAAAATAAAATAAAATAAAATAAAATAAAATAAAATAAAATAAAATAAAATAAAATAAAATAAAATAAAATAAAATAAAATAAAATAAAATAAAATAAAATAAAATAAAATAAAATAAAATAAAATAAAATAAAATAAAATAAAATAAAATAAAATAAAATAAAATAAAATAAAATAAAATAAAATAAAATAAA
>NW_015546074.1:2492466-2510851 GCF_001515605.1 Sinocyclocheilus anshuiensis
AATAAAATAAAATAAAATAAAATAAAATAAAATAAAATAAATAATATAATATAATATAATATCAAATAAAACCTAAAGAAAGATTGCAAGTGACATTGCAAGTGATTGCAAGAAAAACACTGGTAACAATTGGAGGGAAACGGGTAAAATCCATGGAATTAGAGAAAAAAAAAATTATTGTTGTGCCTTTAGATGTCAGAATCGGAATCAGAGCCGATCCTCCCTATACGCAATACACGCAAGCTGCGTAGGGCCCCCGAAACACCAGGGGGCCTCCTTGCTCTCAAAGATGATTTAATTTTAGTTTTGTTTTTGAATTTGGCCAGCAGTTATGAAAACATGAATGATCATTTATTTTAATGCGGTGCGCTGTCACCCTTTCTACGTAAAGTCAGTCAAATCATGTAATGTGAATGTCGTACAGTCTTACTCGAGACTAAAAAACGAGTTGAAAGTGTACCGAGCCATGGAAGAGATACTGTTTCTCAAGCGCTTTCCGCGAGTGCGATTCGAGACAGAGTGAAACACGGACAAATGCGTTTCATTTATTCGTTCATAACCACTCATACCCTACTACACATTATATATTTATCTATAACATTAATATTTAAACCTATAACATTTTACATAACATTTACCTATTTTATCTCACAATTCTGACGTTTTCTCGCAAATGCAAGTTTATATCTCCTAGTTTGGACTTTATAACTCGATTTAACTCAACAATTGTGAGTTTGTCAATTCTGAGGGAAAAAAAAGCCAGAAGTGTGCGATATAAAATCATGATTCTGAGCCAAGTGGGGGAAAAAAGAGAATGACGAGTTGATTTTTATTTATTTATATTTGTATCAGAATTGTGAGATATAATCTCGGAATTGTGAGGGAAAAATTCAGCATTTTTAAATATAAACTCAAGATTACCTTTTTTTTTTATTTGTTTATTCCATGGCTTCCATAGACTGCTACTTTAAAACTGTAATTTTCTGCCACCAGATAGGCTCCGCCCACAACAAAACGTCATCACTGTTGGCAAACACAAATTGGTCTATTGGCTGATAGACTTGGCTTTTGAACGCTCTTGTGTGTTTCTGTGTAAGCGTTCGGTGAACAGCGTGATCACAGACATACTGTATCTGTTAAGCGCGTGAACACAATGGCCAATCAGAGGTGTTTGAGAATCCACACAACAGCACTCAAAATGCTAGCAGGAAATGCTGGTATCGTAGCATCAACTGAAGTTTGCTGTGGCTTAACAGAGGCAGCCATGTCCTCTTTGAGAGTCCAGAGAATCATCTAGGTTTCCCTCCGCATCTTAATTTCCTTGAAACGAAGCAGCCACCATGCTCGCTAGTTTGCTAGTTGCGCTAGCCTTTTTAGATTGCGACGCAGCACTTACTCATTGTGCACAGATTAGTTTGTAGTCTCTTCTATGAATGAATTAGCCGATGCAAAGTGTCTTCTGAATATAACAAAAGGAAATGGCAATGTCAATGAGAGTTGCTGATCATTTTCTTGTAGTACTAACAGAAATGCAGGGGTGACAATCAGGTAATTTTAGCGTGTGAAGTTTTCAGTAAACAAGCGATTAAGTCCTCTACATTTTGTGCACATTCTGTTTTCATGCTGTGATTCCTTTAGCAGCAGCCGCTTTTAAGTTACTTCCCTTTTAAGAACCCTCTCTTATTAGTTAACCAGTTGATACATATGAGATGGTACTTAATAAATCAAATAGTAGAGTAAATAAAAGAAGTCGGAAAGGACACGTTTCTAGTGAGCGGAGGAGTTAGTAATATTGAGCCTCTTTCAGAAATTCTCCCTTTATCTCCACTTAGAGATAAAGCATAGAGAATAGAAGTAATATTAAATGTCCAAACTTCAAATATAATCTTTATCTTAGCTTCTGTCTGTTCTGTGGCCAGTGGGTCGCCAACAGAAGCTAATTATCATGTCTGTTTGCCTAAAGGTAGGTGATCGTATTAATTGTGCATGTCACAGCACCATTTATCAGTAGAGTTACTATGGTCTTCTCAAGCGAGGAATATCCGTCCTTTCATTACAGAAGTCGTTCATTGGCATGGTACTTTAATTGCACTTACATCTGAATCTGCTCAGAGCAACCTCATTACAGCCTACAGGAACAAACATGTCATTACGACATCTGTCATGTCGAGCTATAATGGTCGCAGTTAGGACTAGACAAACCGAATTACTCCACAATCTAGATTAATCAGCAGCATTGAGCCAATAAGCATGAACTCACATGGAATCTACATCCGACACATTTGTAGCCGGACATGTGCAATTACATAAACCTAATGAAGTAATTCAACTGCCCTGAAGGCTTTACAACAGCCTACGAGATGGTGCTCTGGGCAACGGCCGATGTCAGTTTAATCATTTGACTAAAAACAGCAATTAATTCTTGTAGGGAGTTACAGGTTCAATCCACAGTTAATGAAAGTGACCTAATATTCAGGTATGAGGCTGAAAGAAAAGATTTGTGCATTCACACAATATAATGGGAATGCTACTTCTTTGTCACTGAATTATTATTTCATCAAAATATGAAACAAAATATATATAATATATAAAATATATCGCATTACACTTCATAAAAGTAGTCCTTGACTGATGCAGTATATTCTGAGTCTATATTATTTGAGTGACTGACACAACTTACCCCGAAGCAACCGGCTATTAAACTCTATATAAAAATCAATGAATGAATTAATTAAAAAAAATAATAATTATAAAAAATAGAAATGCTGCCTTGGCAACTAACTGGTTAGGTTGACGTATTAAAATAGCTAAAACTGAAATAAAAATAATTTAAAGCTATATAGAATTATACAAAAAATAATGTTGCTATTGTTAACTAAAACTAAAACTATTAAAAATTGGTATTGAAATACAGCTAAAATAAAAACCAAATATAAATATTAGATGAAAAAATATAAACTTAAAAAAAATGATTTAAAAAGACTGAAATCAATTTAAAATTTAAAAATTACTAAAACTGAAATTAAAAATAATTTAAAGCTATATAGAAATATAAAAACAAACTAATGTTGTTATTGTTAAAACTAAAACGATTAGAAACAGGTATTGAAATAAAGATTAAATAAAATAAAATAAAATATAAACATCAGATAAAAAAAAACGTAAAATTAAGGAACGTTGCCTTGGAAGCTATCTGAAATAATTAAGTTGACGAAGAAAATTACTCAAACTAAAACGGAATAAAAATAAATTAAAGCTATATAGAAATATTAAAAAACTAATAAAAAAATACAAAAGCACATAGCAAAAATTACTAAACTTTAACTGAAATGTGAAATTTAAAATGAAGCTAAAAACATAAAAAAAAAAATCTAACTCAAAATAATAATAAAAGCTATACCATACAAAAATAACACTGCATCTGGCACACTTTACCCCATAGCCTCATTTAATCATGCATTGCTTTAGCCAAAAATAACATCATAATATAGCATATATTTTTAGACCTTGATGCTCCAAGGTGGCACATCTTACCCACACTCTTATCTACTGACATCAGATAAAAAAAAAACGTAAAATTAAGGAACGTTGCCTTGGAAGCTATCTGAAATAATTAAGTTGACGAAGAAATTTACTCAAACTAAAACGGAATAAAAATAAATTAAAGCTATATAGAAATATTAAAAAACTAATAAAAAAATACAAAAGCACATAGCAAAAATTACTAAACTTTAACTGAAATGTGAAATTTAAAATGAAGCTAAAAACATTAAAAAAAAAATCTAACTCAAAATAATAATAAAAGCTATACCATACAAAAATAACACTGCATCTGGCACACTTTACCCCATAGCCTCATTTAATCATGCATTGCTTTAGCCAAAAATAACATCATAATATAGCATATATTTTTAGACCTTGATGCTCCAAGGTGGCACATCTTACCCACACTCTTATCTACTGATGGCATATTTTGTTATGAAACCTCATTAATAAGAGTTTTTTATGTATTTATTTTTATTTTTAGTTATTTATTTATTGAATGCATACAAACATGTTATTTCTCCTACAAGAGCTGATGATGTACCTAAAAACACAACAATAAAGACCTCCTCCTTGTTTAACGCCATAAAGCACTAGCTGTCATCCAGGTCTCTTCTCAGCTGTTATTCGATGTCTCTTTCATATCATACTTTTTTTTTTTCTCATAGCGTGTCTGTGACTCATCTGTACAGATGTAGATCTGTCAGCCAGCACAAAGGAGAGAGGCTTGGCTTCTCTCTGCACACAGCCTGCTTTCCTTTACTGGATTACTGATACGTGGCGGTACACAGCGTATAGATCCATGGCCGGCACTCAGCAGCTTAGAGCCCATTCTGCTAGGATAAGCTAACCCTCCATGGTGAGGAGAGAGCATCTTTAAGAGAGAGCATAAAGCATTCTCCCCGTCACACCTCACGTCAAAACGCTGTGATGCGCTAATGCTGCACTTCAGCTGCCGACACACTACCTTAAACGCTCAGCTGACACTGGATCTATCTGCACGTTTAGCTGGGCCCTCGGGCGACTGCGCTGCAATATGTTTCGGGGACTTTTTAGTCCCTCAGGCCCAATTTGTATGGCACATTCACAGAAAGCCAGCTACAAATGTCTTTTTTTTTTGTGAATTGTTAACTAAGGTGGGAAAGAAGCTGCTCTAATGGGAATATGACTGTAGAGGTGCTGTGAAGCCCTGACCTAAATGTGGGGTCACAGATGTAATTGGAGACCTTGAGTTTTATATAGATATTACATGCGATATTGTTTTGATCTGTGATGTGCGACATTCATGTGGACGTGTAGGGGACTACAAATATCAAGTGCACTTTAATGCTTTGGGTGAAATGTAGGAGACGTTTGATGAGCTTTAAAGAAAGCGCCGACCTGTCGGACATGTGGTGTGCAAGTACATGGTGGTCATGGTGCTCATGTGGGAGATGCAGGATTGATTCTGACCCTTAGGTCTCAATGATTCTTTCACACATACCAGCAATCAATAAAAAGATGAGCCTTTCTGAGTAATAATTACTGTAATGCTGAAAAATATCTTCCCTTAATGGGAATGGTTCTCAATAAGGGGGCCGGGGCCCACATGGGGGCCATAAGATAGCTTAAAATGATTCTTAAAAACAAATCAAGATGTAAACTGACATCATTCTTACTTGAATTTGTCCTCCTCAACAGCTGTCGTATTTATTTAAAGGGGTCATATGATGCGATTTCATGTTTTCCTTTCTCTTTGGAGTGTTTGTTACAAGCTGATTGTGCATAGATAAGACCCCTGAAGTTGCAAAGACTAAAGTCTCAAAACCAAAGAGATATTCTTTATCAAAGTTAAGACTCTGCCACACCAAGAATAGAAAAAAAAAAAATAAAAATCAAATCAAAAAAATTGTCAGTTTAAATAAATAAAATAATTTTCCCGTAATCCTTGAAACGTCTGTATTCTGTGGAAGGCCATTTATGCCACGTAAGAATATGATTATGACTATTAATTATGACAAAAAAGTCATAGTTATGATATAAAAGGTAATTTTGACCTTTTACATCCAAATCACAATGATCTTACCTAATTATATATATATATATATATTAGATAAGATCATTATGACAACGACTCAACAATTTTGACACATGAAATCATAACTATGAAATAAAAAAAGTTGTGATTTGGATGTAAAAGGTCAAATTTTTGACTTAAGTCATCTTTATGACATAAAAAGACAATATTATGACAAAAAGTAAATTATGACAATTTGAAACTGACATAAAAGTCATAATTATACAAATTTAAATTATGGCATAACAATTTTCATGACTCATAATTTCATCTCGTAATTTTGACCTTTTCTTTCATAATTCATAATCTCATAATTAGGATTTGCATGTCCTAATTTCTATCTTTTATATCATAACTATGACTTTTTTGACTAATTATGATTTACCAAAGTATAATGATTCTTCTTCTCTTATGTGACTCAAATAGGTTTCTATTGGAATCACGAAAATAATAATGGTTAATTATTATATTCTGCTGATGTTCAATGTTTTTTTTTTTTTTTTATAAAACAGTTTGAAAATAAGCAGTTTTGTTATTATTACAGCTGAAATACCAGAGGAAATATATAAGTATACATGATTCTGCCATTCAAAACGTTTCCATTTGGAGATCAACACAATACAGATACATTCCCTGATAATCAGCAGTAATGATTTATCTTACTAACCTCTAGTGATGGTCTTGATTTTATAGTTTTATAGCAAGAGAGTAGACATAAAAAAATCATCAGAGAACACTGACTCAGTCTTGAAGCATCCCTGCATGAATGTGACCCTTCAGCCACAGATTATCTATCACTTCTTATCAAGTCGTATAAGGGAATCTTTCCATCAATTTGATAAATCAGCTGAGTGAGTAACTCTATATTCATCTAAGCACTGTTCTGCACTGTCTGTTCTTCAGTGAAGGCACTCAGACTGTGAGCCTGAGCTACAGCACAGTCATTGGTTCACGTTTTAAGAAAAGATAAGAATCAAGCAGCTGGGGAAAAAAAAAAAAAAATCTGACAGCTTATGGCAGGGATCCTTGGGATATAAATTATTAAAATACTTTTCAGAGTCACCATTTCCCACATTAAACTGGAAAGGTTCTGGTAAAGCATTTAAATCCATGAGTCAAGCAAGCAGCAAGTCGACTGTATATAAATAACATAAGCAAGAAACAGCTACTTAACTATCTTACATAAACCCCAAGAGACTAAGAAATAAAACCAGCTCTCTTCTCTAAATAAAAAAAAAATAATAATAATAATTCTTGATTGCTTGGACTCTATACTACTTATATCACTAAAACATACATATGTATCCACATGATAATACACTGCTCATAAAATGTAATTATCATATGTGGCCTACAATGTCTTACACTGATAAAACTATGGAAATATCATATCACATGACATTTTCCTCACAGCCGACATATTTACGACCATAAGTGAGGGAACGCAAACACAGAGAATTTAAAAACACCTGAGAAACAATATCAAGAAAAAAAATCAATCATTGGTTTTAATCCACACCAAGTTCCAGGAATAATTATAGAGATCTGCAGTCAGCACAGACACTGCCAAACCTAACATATGCCGACATCTACATACCCACAATCCATCTCCGAACAGCGGGTGAGGGGGCTTTAAGAGTATAGAAGCACACTGCGAATCTCTCTTTCAAAAGTTACTTGTATAACACAACATTTTACAGTGTCCTTGTAACATGTTACATGTACTTACTCCAGTAATGACAGTAAATTATGTATAATTACATGCATCGAACCATTAACTAAACCCTAATCCTAAACCTGTAGTAATTACATGTTGTTACTTAATATTGCTCAGTATTTAAATGTATAATTACGCTGTAACAAGGATACCTTAAAATTAATTGTAACCATCATCTGTTGTTGCATTGTTTTTGGTCTGATTTAGTCATAACGTTACAAAAAGATTCACAATGATCCTGTCTGAATGTAACAGCAGCTTTTCAAGCAGCAGAAAGGGGTTCAAAGAAAAAAAGAAAAAAGAACATGTAAAGATCACAACAGTGTACATACTGTAAATTTTAAATGTCTCTGGGATTTATCATATATATATATATATATATATATATCATAATATATATATAGAGAGAGAGAGAGAGAGTTTATTTGATATTGTATTATATGTGACCTGTGCTGGCAAAATTAATCGGAATGCGCACAGACTAATTTTGAGCTACAGGCAAAAAAGTGAAAAATGTCAATTTTGCTTGCATTTGAAGTTTTCACAAAAATTAGATCATTAAACCCTTGTCTAGCGATCCGAATGTTCCAGATAGTAATTAAACATATAAAATTATCTTTATTTGTATGTTTTCTGAGAGGTGTACCTACCTCTCTGCTCACTTCTTGACGACTGGTGCTTCCTCTCAGCACAAGTTTAACATTGTAAAGTGCAGCATTCCAGCTTTGTGAAAATTCATAGCAAATTCTCGATGGCATGAGCCTGAACCAGTGAAATGTGATGTTCAAACCCATGCTGATGTAAACAAAACGATCGCGCTGACTGACACATCCGAAGCGTGCACATAAAGACTGTCTGTCTCATTAAAGTTAATATAACAATTAAAGACGAGGGAATCGCTTGCTGCTCTTGATTGAACTGCTTTTGTATATATATATCATAATATAGACAGATGTCATGATTAAAGCTTGTGCAGAAATAAATGTACATTTTTAGTATACATATTATGTTTCTATCTGCTGTTTTGAATTAAATTGTTAAAGTTGTATGTGTACATTGAGAATCACAGTGAAATGGGCCATAATAATTATTTTCAGCACATATATGTGATTACCAACAACAATTAATAGAATTGTGTATGTTCAGGTTTTCAATTGGTGTTACAACTCACCCCACCTGCTGTTACAACTCACAATCACCAAAGGTAGTGGAGTAGTTTGTAACATCAGCACTTTATATTATGACATTAGTTTAGAAATAAGCAGCTGATTACAAAACAGACAAATATGAAAATGTTATATCAGTATCTGAGACATTTATCGCAAAACAACAACAACAACAAAACAACGTGTTACAACACTCCGCCAGTCTCCTCTACATGGCGTTCATTACACAAAATGTATACTGTATCTACTGAGACATACACCACATCAATAATCAATATTAATACTGTAACATAATATTGACTCTTTATGCAGCAACCAGCTGTAGCTCTCTTGGCAGACATATATATGGACTACAAGTCAATAAAAGTCCAGCAGCAGTGAGTCATGTTTTTGCAGTGGCACACCGTCAATGGTTATTATTTATTTTATTTACGCACACATCCTTTTGCAACTCGTGCGGAACTTATAGGAAAAAAAACACAAAGGTGTGTAAGTGTTGACAGAGTACTGTGAGATCCGTGACCCGTGGGGCGCGGCGGCGCGCGATCCGCCTGCGGGATTCAGAAACAGTCAAAGTGGGACAGCAGTGCGCACCGACTCGCTGCAGTCTGACCGCCGGGGCTCCATGCACATCTGTCCGCCCTGAAATATTCCTGCTATCTATAAACTACACAGTCTAACAACTGTTATCGCTACTGTACATAAATGCATAGGCTGTATCTCCAGCCTTTACTTGCACACCGTGCGTCTCGAAGAGAAAATCTTATGCTACGACGACCCCAAGATGTAGAATCTTGCAAATACCAGAGCGCGCTGCGCTTGAAACGTGCGATTGTCCGACTTAAACAAGGGCTGGTCAACTAATACTCAAAAAAGAGCTTGAAAAAAAGAGCATCCATCACCCGTAACGAGTCAAGTTCAACTTGTTTTGCACGGTCAAATCACACCATGAACATTTAACAAACCTGCGCGTAACTGCGACTGCATTGCAGATATCAGAATACATGAACCATTTGAATCAATTTGGAATAAGAAGGACAAAATAAAAAAACACATTTGGAATAAGAAGGTCGTTACTGAATCAGTGTTCCCAAAGTTACATAAACAATAAATACAGCCCATAAGACGCATCAAATCACACTGAAAACTGCGCGTAATTGAGTTGTTGTGCTGCGTAAGCGAACCTTATGAATCAGTTTGGAACGAGCGCATGGTTCTGCGTCTAAAGTTGCTAATTTGATGGATGATGGGTCGCAAACATAATTGAAATTAACTACAAACAACTTCCCACGCACATGCAAGAGAATGTGCGCTGAACTCAAATCTGCACTGTCATCATCATGCCACTAAACGCACGTACTGTATATGACCTGTCCAAAAGCGCGAGCTACTTATGAAATATTATCCCTGATGTAATTGAGCACGGGGCTTATGATAATGTGTGCTTAAATCAGACTGGCATTTCCGTTCTCCCTGCCAACTCCCACCACACCCAGAGGGCATCACACTGTGGCCGCACATCCCAGGGTTCTTACCTTTAATGACAATCCCACAGAAGCTGTAGAGCACAAAAAGCAAGTGCTGTTGGAGCATCATATTCTCTTGGAGATGCTTGCGTCCGTGTTCTCCCTGCACTGATGCTGATGCTGATGCCGCTTATCCAGGTGGATGGTGCGCTCTCACTCGGGCTCGGATCGCATGGATGGAGCAAACCCGAATCTCCTGTCCAGATCCGACGGATATGTCGCCTGCAGCAGTTACTGTACCCGGGCTGGGAGAAGATGCTGCCCGCACTGGCAATGCTGTGAAAGTGGCACTTCAGCCCCTGCCTGAGTCTCTGCCTCTCCAGAGCTCCGCAGCAGACGCGGGTCCCGCCCACTTCAGATTGACACATGGAGACGCTTTACCGATAGTACAGACGCGCAGTTGATCACGCTGATTAATAACTTTCTGTCGATTTGGGATGTTTGGTTGCACTTTAGACAACAGTGTTCATGTTACGTTCTGCTGTCCCGTATTAATTAGGCTCATGTAATCATCGTAATATGCCTGTTTAATTGAAAATACCGTTCATGTTGTTCATTAGTACGGGACATCAGGGATGTTGGAACACAGAGTGAGTTGTAACACCATCAATTTAACCAATTAGGAATGAGCTACAGGGGTGAAATCGCTGTCTTGTAGTAGGCCTACAAGTATAATTGTCATGGTTATATAATTTGATTTGTGATCATGCTAATGGGTTTTAAAGGACAGAACTGAATCTGAATCAGCACGTTCACTTGTTTGATTTGATTTGTAACATCCACACAATCATCTACATGTGTTATATATATATATATATATATATATATATATTGATGTGGTGGTTGTGACACTTTCCAGTGTACTTCTGCTGGATCTGCAAAGATTGCACAAATTGGGACAGTGTATAGACCTAGATTTGTCATTATTATGAGAGTTATTAACACAGTTATGAATAGTTATTAACACACACAAACTGGGTTATAATAGGAAGCTCTCACATGCCCACATATTATTTAAATTAATATTTAATATACTGGTGGTTAAAAGTTTGGAATAATTAAGATTTGTTAATGTTTTTGAAATAAGTACCTTATGCTCACATATATATATATATATATATATATATATATTGATGTGGTGGTTGTGACACTTTCCAGTGTACTTCTGCTGGATCTGCAAAGATTGCACAAATTGGGACAGTGTATAGACCTAGATTTGTCATTATTATGAGAGTTATTAACACAGTTATGAATAGTTATTAACACACACAAACTGGGTTATAATAGGAAGCTCTCACATGCCCACATATTATTTAAATTAATATTTAATATACTGGTGGTTAAAAGTTTGGAATAATTAAGATTTGTTAATGTTTTTGAAATAAGTACCTTATGCTCACCAAAGATTTATTTGATCAAATACTGTAATGTACATCTTAAAATACGTTTTAAGATGTTTTCTGTCTGAATTTATATTAAATGCAATTTATTGCTGTGATGGCAAAGCTGAATTTTCACCATCATCACTCCGATCTTAAGTGTCACATGATCCTTCAGAAATCATTCTAACATGCTGATTTGGTGCTCAAAATATTTTGTATTAGCAATGTTGAAAAAGTTGTGCTGCCTAATATTTTTTGTGGAAACCATGATACATTACCATTAAAAAGCTTGAGATAAGTATGATGAGAGAGAGAGAGAGATAAATTATTTTATTCAGCAAGGACACAATAAATTGATCAAGCGGCAGTAAAGACATTTATAATATTACGAAAAATTATATTTCAAATAAATGTTAATAACTTTTAATTTGAACATTCTATTCATCAAAGAACCCTGAAAAATGTTTTTTTCCCAAAAATGTTTTCAATTGTTTTCAACATTGATGATAAAAAGAACCATTAATAATATGTGTATATTATATTATATTATATTATATTAATACACAATCTACACTACAGTGCTCATACATGTTACATCTGGCTGAAATTTGCCTCATCACTCTTTTTGAGCTGTAATATGACTGGAAGGTCATTTTGACATGACAAAAGATGTAAGAGGGCTTCTTTTTTGTGAATATAAAATATTGACAGATTAAATTAGATTACATTTAGAAAAGTAACACAAACATCCATCTGAGAACCAGTTTTGGATATCTGTGTGGACTAGAAGGATTTTTTGTTGGATTGTTTTTGTTGTTGTTTTGTATTGGAATAATTCTGAGATCTCAAGTGAAAAAAAAGGAATAATGTTTATCTAAGTTGTTAGCATCTTTAATTGGGTCTCCAGGCATTCTATCAGCAACGAGACCGTGCCATTCTCACATCATTACTTTATTTCTCATATTGCAAGTATCAGTTTCTTTAGAGAGACATGCATGCATGTATGAAGTTGCATTAAATGATCTGCATAAACAGCAGAAAAATATATTACTGAAGAATGTAGTTTTTGCCACCTTTATGTGCCTTCAAATTTGTTTCCATTCATTAGATGGTTATTTCATATACATATTTCGTATACATAAAGAAATCTATTATACTGCAAAATATTATTTAAGATTTAATATTTAATTACTCTCAGTTATAATAAATGTGCATGTGCCAGAACCACACTTTACATACTAATACCTACTAATAAAACTAGATCACTTTGCAACTGAATAAGATGAAAAAAGATTGTGTTCTGTTGGCACAGCTACAGAAGGAAAGTGAGAATGAAGAGTCAAGCGCAACAGAGCCGGATGGCTTTCCAAGCAGCTGGATATTCGTCTTCCTTCCACACGTTCTAGGATTGGTGTGCCAAATTGGGCTGGTGTCCATCCATGACTGAAAACAGAGGGCTAAAACCGTGCTTGTAGTCCGGGCTCTCTCTCCAAACCCATCGAAAGGATTTTACACCTGATTTCACATGGCGCTTGCCAAATTTCTTCCAATTTAACACAGAGACCTGACTTGCCTGTCCGGAGTCTGGCCGTGGTTAAACTTTTGTCTCTGCTGAATCACTCATATGAGGCTCAGTAAAGCCAGTTTTACAAAAAGCATAGCTGAGGCCAATTGGCTCAAGTTCTGAGCAACTTAAACTCAAGCTATAGAAGAACTGGGACAGAGGATATATACAGTAGCACAAGAAAGATTTATGGTTGATGGCAAATGGTTATATCCTTCATCATTTCATTGAGCCATAGAAAAGGAATTTCACTCAGGGGCTTTGCAAAATATTAAAGTTAATAGAGCATAACCTCTGGATAGCAGAGGGGCATTTTAAGACAAAAGCAGGTAAAGGCTTTCATTTCTATGAGACGTATACAACATGCATAGAAAGAAGTTATAGAGTCTGTCTGCACTGTTACTTAGTCACATTTTGAAAACCAGTCTAAATTCAACACTGCTTTTCTTATAAAATATTCTCAGGTCAGCAAGGTCTTTTGTATTTGTGTGTATTGCAAATCCATCTACATGAGAAAATAGAGTAGAAGGGTCCTCAGACTCTCATTTTGCCCTTTACTTTAATGCTTTTGACATTGACATCCATTCAAAGGAAAAATGTACAGATTTTTTGACTTTGCAATCTTTAATACAAAAAAAAAAAGTGTTAACTTCATACTCTAAAGGACTTTTTTCAGTGATGTCACATGCGGTTTATTGGGTTACTATAACCACATTTAGCCATTGTTTTAGCAAACTCTCATTCGCGAATAAAATCAAGCCCAGTCTTACTTTGAATATTTTAGGTGGAAATATGTTAGTTAGAGGTGGGGATCTGATTCATGTCAGTGACTTCAATTCTACTGAATTGGCTCACCAAAAAGCAGTAGCGGCTCCTGACCATAAATTTAGATGGGGCAGATTCTGGGTCGTAGCACTACCTTAAGCTACAAGTAATATAATTAACATATAATTATGATTAACTGCTTGTAAGTTTTACATTCTAATAGCTGAATGCAGAAGCATGTTTAGTGGAGGTCTCATGCCCCTGTGTAATTCAGCCTGAGGGTTGGACTATAACGATGATTGACAGGCTCATATGCAATAAAATGTTATCTTAGAATTATATTAATGTAGTATTTTTGGTGTTTGAATGCACCTATTGGAAACATATTTTAATATGTTGCTTAAATGTGTTTCGAAATGGGTTAATAGCAGATATTACATTAGATAAATGTAACGGCAAGAGGCGGCAAAATTAATAAAGTTGTGTAAATATGTAATGTCACTCGCTGTCTGGGATCGTGATTGTTATTTTAAAAAATTAACGCTAACAGAAGAAACCAGATTGGCCGACTCATACACATTCATTCAATGGATGGACGATCTGACAGGAGTGACCTGACACACCTATAGAGAAACCGAGCGTGCATAGTAAATAGAAACTGAGGGCATATAAATATTTAGATGCCTATAACTACGCACTAACAGTGGCAATTGTAAGCAAACACAACTGCTTGAACACACACCTGACACATATAAAATGGGCCTTCACTGTTCCCTCTCTCTACAACTGCACTTATGGCAATTGTAGAAAGCGAGACAACGGTTTCCTTTATGTTTAGCCTCTGGTCGTTAGTTAACTTGTTCCCCAATTTCTGATTAGGTGGGCATGCATGAGAAATCTTTAGACTTGTAACCAAACCATAATCCATACCAACAAAAGACAATAGTTTATTTAACCTTAACTGATATGAAGTGTGTGCTGCAAACTGAAGCATTTTTGATAATCGTTTCTGTCCAGTCTACTCGTTTTATTGCCTTTAACCACAGCTGTCATCGTTTTTTTTAGTCTGGCAATGGGAGCGGGTATGTGATAAAATTTCAAATTGGAGCATGTATTCCATCGATTCTGACATGCAAAGATGACATTTTAAACTCCTTATGTAGCCGACTCTGTGTTGATTTGTATTGGCTGACTCCAGTTATCACTTTGTTTTGCCTCCAGCTAATGATGTGACGTAATTGTAATGTTGGCATTAAAAGGGTCTATAGTATGAATGTGTGTGGTATGAATGTAATCTGGACGTACTACATCCACCATGTTGCCATGCGACCTGTCTCTGTCCCGTGGCTTCATGGGATAGTAAAGTGTCCATCATGCATCGTCCGTGTACTCCAAAATATCAGTAGTAGATCATCTGGGTATTTTTCACCACATGAGAGACAATACACCTTAAAGGAGTAGTTCACATAAAAATGAACATTTTCTGAAAATGTACCTACAGGCCATCCAAGATGTAGATTAGTTAGTTTCTTCGTAAAACCAGATTTGGAGAAATTCAGCATTACATCACTTGCCCTCTAATGGATCCTCTGCAGTGAATGGGTGCCGTCAGAATGAGAGTCCAAACAGCTGATAAAAAAAACACAATAATTCACAAGTAATACACACAACTCCAGTCCATCAATTAATGTCTTGTGAAATAATGCATGTTTTTAAGAAACAAATCCATCATTAAAGCATTTTAACTTTAAATAAATGCTTCTGGCCAAAATAGGGGTCCATAATAATGCTTCCTCCAATGAAAAAGTCCATCCCCTGTTGTCCATCAAAATCTACCAACATATTTGTTTAGAACAGTTTTGGACTGTTTTCACTTGCAAACGTTGCTTTTGTGCATATTTCTATTCTGATTCATGTGAGATTACTTTTTCACTGGATAAATTAATATTACAGTATGGACAGAGGACTTGGTTTAAAATTACCACGATGTATGCCTTGATGTATTTGTTTATTACAAACAATCAGATTTTCACTTCACAAGACATGAATTGATGAACTGATATCGTCTGTATTACCTGTGGATACTTTTTGGATTACTTGTGGCTACTTTTGGATTACTTGTGGATAACTGCCTCCTCATAATAATAATAATAATAATAATAATAATACAATTATCCTCCTGTCCTAGCTTTTTACTATTTTGAACGATGACTGAAACCTTGTATAACGGGCACTTCTCGTGTTTATTGCCATCTTATGATAAATCGCTTGTTGCATTCCTCAGCTGTAAGTCGCTTTGGATAAAAGTGTCTGCCAAATTAATAAATGTAAATGTAAATTGATTATGGAATTGGATTTTAATTCTGATGGCACCCATTCCCTGCAGAGGAAGATGAAGAAACAAACTCTTATACATCTTGGATGGCCTAAGGGTGAGTGCATTTTCAGCAAATTTTCATTTTTGGGTGAACTATTTCTTTATTCAGGGTTTGCAGCATATTCAAAATAGACTTTTATAGAGTTTTTGTCTGCTGAAAGTATTTTGGAAACATGGCTTGTCAGCTGAACAATTGGTATGTTGTTAAACAACAGTAAAAGCCCATGGTCAGACTGAAGGGACCTGGAACATCAGCAAATACATCACATTGCAGTAGTAAAACGGATTGCAGACCGGGTATACAATTTTTATTCAATTTCAATATTATCATGCAAAGCAGTTTCTAGGTTACCTTAAAAAGCACTTTACAAGTGTAGCCAATTGAACAAGCTCTCTCAGAGTTAAACCAGGAATAGAGATGGGTTTAGCCTCACTTTATTGAACAGTCACCATGGCTGTATCTCATACTAAGTTTCATGTTGCATTCAGAGGAAATGTACGTCAGCATTCTACAGATCTCATTACATTGCAAATCTATAAATATTCAATCAAAATGGTTGCCTGGAGAGAAGCAGTTCTTGTGCCTCACCGATTAACTAATTGAATCCATGAAACGCTCTAGCAAATATGCCCGCAGTGCACATGTCATTGTAACCCCGAGAGTCAAGGGACTGCAAATTGTTTTTTTGAAAAAACATATTTTTCTTATATGGAGTGTATGTATTCTGCTGGAAAGCTTTGAGAGTGTGTATAAAGAGCTTTGACTGTTGCATTAGAACCACTGTCACTACAACGCATGTTTGCTTGATCGCAATCTTTTGGTGAGATTAATTTAACCCTTTGTACTGCAGTTAACACAGAATTCTCAGACCTAACAGCTTCCATCCATTTATTGGTCATTGTTTTTGCACTCTTTGCTAAAACAAAGAAGCGAACAAACAGTGAACCAATCAGAGGAAACTTTCTAAGGTCTAAGAACATCTTGAGCAGCCCTGAAAACGTCTCCAGGTTACGCATGTAATCATGGTTCCCCGAAGGGAACGAGATGCTGCGTCGAAAAGCTAAGGGAACGCCTTCAGCATGACCACGCTCTGAATCACATGTGTAATCAGTCCAATAGATGGGCGAGACATCACGGGCGGGTGACGTAATGACCAGGAAGCTATAAAAGCACATGCGGTGGAACCGGCGTCAGCTTCTGGGAATGAATCAAGTGCTTGCAGGGATGCCGGAATTATGGCCTGAGACGTAGTGTCTCGTTCCCTTCGGGGAGTATCTGTACTTTACTTGAGTTTTTATATTTCAGCCAACTTTTACTTTTACTCCACTACATTTCCTAATTAAAATGTTTACTTTTACTCGATACATTTCCCCGAAGCATATTCGTTACTTACTACAAAATAGTCAGAAGTCAGAAGAACACGGACTGCAGGAAAGAAGGTTTGACTAATTAGTGGTCTGGCGCTTGCAAGTTAAGGTGCTTTCACGCCATATCAGAATTCCCGTAATTACGAGATTCCTACTTGTAAAAAGCGTTCATGTCCTCATAGAACTCGTAATTACAACTTGTGAACTGGGAGTTTTCTGAGAGCTATGACTTGTACCACATGGCCGCTGTACTACCTCACCACCGCAGGCTCTCTTTAGGTGTTGATAGTGTTGCCATAGAAAAGCATAATTCTGAGTCCTAGGACGTGAACAGCTCCGAGTAGAATGTCACGTGCTGTCATCTCGAAATTACGGTAATTACGATATGGCGTGAACGCAGCATTAGACTCATGCTCATGTTCAAACAAGTGCGCGCACAACCGTAGATAATTCATTTTCCACTCAAGTCGAGTCTGGGGTGTGCGATACAGCATCGTCTGTGATAATATGGTAAGTGTTGTTGTAATGATGTGCGATCGGACATTATCAAGTAGGCTATATCACCAAATCACACACAGAGTGCACGCACGTTGATTTATCAGTCTCAACTTCTACCAAAGTCATTTTCTGGTAGGATATCTGTACTTTTACTTCAGTATGGCTTCCAGGTACCTTATACACCACTGGCCATAGAACCTGACGATTGTTAGGGGCGTGGACCAGTGTTTCCCAGCCGGGGTGCCATCTGTCGAGAGCAGGGGTGCCCTGTAAAAAATATATTTTTAATATTTTTAAATTGCTAAAATGTTCAAAAAAGCAGCAATTATATAATATCCATTTCTAATGTCGCCAATAATTAGAGATGCACTGAAATTCCGGCTGCCGAAAATTAGTTCACCGCTCAGGTTTCACTTTCACGTG
>NW_015546074.1:2511233-2514341 GCF_001515605.1 Sinocyclocheilus anshuiensis
CAGTCGCTCACGGCCCATGTGAGTGCTCCACTCATATACCGTTCATGCTCATCGGAACAGCAAAGTCCACTCAAAAATCGAGCTGACAGGAAACATCTATGTAGTACAGTATTGTTTCGGTTTGCAATAGCCCTACTGTGCTGTAACAAGATCTGGTGAATGGTCAACTCTGGTAACGCTTTTTAAAAAATTAAAAAGCTATTTATTTAATTTGTAGGCCTATCGTTATTTTTTATTTGTGCTATTATTAGTAATGCCTTTATTTGTTCTTTATTTTATTATTAACTGCTTAGCCTCCTTGTCATTTTTTATTCAATTTCAAGTTTTAAATCAAGCTATCTCGTGCTACTGCAACAAAATTACCCAACTGTAAAATCAAAAATACACTGAGTGACAAAATTAATTTTGAAGGGTGCCACAAATTTGTTAAAATTTCCAAAGGGTGCCGTGACTAAAGAAAGGTTGGGAAACACTGGCGTGGACCAACCCACAGCGTTGCATATGTCCTGCATAGACACACCTGCTAGAAAGGACTTGGAGGCCGCCACACCTCTAGTAGAGTGAGCCTTGACCCCCAGAGGCGAGGGGAGATCAGAGGACTCGTAGGCAATAGTAATGGCATCAACTATCCACCGACTGAGGGTCTGCTTCATAGTAGGAAGACCCCTCTTAGCGGGACCATAGCAAACAAGCAGTTGGTCCGCCCTTCTCCACAGGGCAGCTCTGTGGATGTACGTGTCCAGTGCTCGCACTGGACACATACAGTTAAGCTTCCGCTGGTCGAGCTCCCTGAAGGGAGGAGGACAGAATGCCTGTAGCACGATAGGCTGTGGTGTAACAGAGGGAACTTTAGGTACATACCCCACCTGAGGTTAGAGAAATACTTTGGCCATGCCGGGCGCAAAGTCAAGATAAGAAGGGGCCACTGAGTACTGTCCACCAATAGGGGCGTGGTAGGCCGCAATAGCCGCCACGTAGACTTTTAGGGTGGAGTGGGTCAACCCTGTGGAAAAACGGACCTGCAGGAGCTCCAGAACTGTACCAGCCGGGCAGTTAGCTGGGTCGAGCGTCCAGTCCGAGAGGAGCTGGATGAGTGAGAGAGAACCAGAGGGGACAGTGCGATGTCACGCGAATGCAGACCTCCTTAGTGGTTGATATAAGAGTGCACACCAACACATGATGATCTCTTTGGTCTGGGAGAAAGTGTTTCAGTGCTCGAAACACTGCCAGCATCTCCAGGCAGTTGATGTGCCACGTGAGATGGTGGCCACTCCACAGACTGCGGGCACTGGTGGCCACTCATGACTGCTCCCCAACCGGTGAGGGACACGTCCGTCGCTAGCGTTACATGGCGACAGGGAGCTCCCAACACCATGCCCTGGGACAAGAACCAAATCTCTTTCCACACATCTAAGGCACAAATACACTTCCGCGTCACCTTGATCGTGCAAAGCGGGTTTCCCCTTGGGGAGAACCCCTTGGTCTTGAGCCATCACTGTAGGGGTCTCATGTACAGCAGGCCAAAAGGTATCACATTGGACACAGCTACCATCAGACCCAGCAATCTCTCCTTGGTCTTGAGCCACCACTGTAGGGGTCTCGTGTACAGCAGGCCAAAAGGTATCACATTGGACACAGCTACCATCAGACCCAGCAATCTCTGAAAATGCTTGACAATGAGTGACTGGCCTTCTCTCACTTTCTTGACTACGGTGAGGATCGACTTGATCCGAGCAGGGGACAGACGTGCCTGCATCGTGGTCGAATCCCACACCACGCCCAAATAAGTGGTCCTCAGAGCTGGAGAAAGCACACTTTTCTTGGCGTTTAGTCTTAACCCGCAACTCTTTCATGTGAGTAAGAACGACATCTCGATGTCAAACAGCCATCTGCTCCGATTGAGCTAAAATCAACCAATCGTCGATATAATTCAGTATGCGGATGCCCTGGAGTCACAGCAGAGCCAGAGCAGCATCCACATGTCTTTTAGCTCGATCGTGACAAACCAGTCCTCGGACCTGATCTGAGACACGACTTGTTTGAGTGTGAGCATCCTGAACTTCAGTCGCATGACTGAGCGGTTTAACTGACGCAGATCTAAAATCCGATGCAACCCCCCCATCCTTCTTTGGAACTATAAAGTACCGGCTGTAGACCCCGTTTTCTCTTTGGTGAGGAGAGACCACCTAGATGGCCTCATTTCTTAAGAGAGTATCTACTTCTTGTTCCATTACCAGAGCCTGCTCAGGACCCACCAAGGTGGGAAGAACCCCGTTGAAGGGAGGAGGAGAACCAAACTGGATTCTGCTACCCCTTTCTACAGTATGCAGGACCCACTGAGACATGTTTGGCAGTAGTTTCCATGCTGCTATATAGTGTATTAAGGGAATCAGTCTCTCGAGACTGACCTCTGGTGTAATTAAAGCATCTAGCTCGGTGCCCTAAAGTGGCACACTGGCAGGGGATGGCCGGACTAGCTGCTCTAGAGACCTCCGTGGAGGTGGCGAGCCTCTTAGCACCGCTACATTTCCGGGCGGGAACTGAGAGAAGCGCTCGCGGGAGACCGCTGTGCCCTGGAACACCGGCAGGGTTGGCAGATCGATCTCCTGAGGGCACTGAGGAGAGACGGGCACCATGTAATGCAATGAGCCCCGCTCTACCCCAGAGGGGCCTGCCCTCAGAAGTCCTGAGGCACTGGCGTCAGGACTTCTTGGTCGAGGACTTCTTAGCCTCCAGAAAAGCTCTTAAATCTGATTTCGGCTTTGAAGCCCCGACCCTGAGGATCATTTTGACCCCAGGTCCCGACGCAGGGGAGCATGAGAGGCGACGCTCTGCTTCTGGGTGTCCCTGTACGAGGAGCCAGTACGCGGAGGGGGCTGCTCCTGCCCAGCAGCCCCCAGAGCTGGAGTGCGGCTAGGGAGGAACCGCTGAAACGCCGCTGCTTGTTTACGAGCCTCCGGACAACGGAGTTAACGGCGTCGCCGAACAGGCCAGAAGGCGCAAGCGGGGCTTCGAGGAGGAAGACCCTGTCTTTCTCTCTCATATCTGACAGGGTCAACCACAAATGCCTCTCCGCTGCCACCATGGCTGCCATGGACCGCCCAATAG
>NW_015546074.1:2514621-2516043 GCF_001515605.1 Sinocyclocheilus anshuiensis
ATGACGTCTCCCGCCCGTGACGTCTCGCCCATCTATTGGACTGATTACACGTGTGATTTAGAGCGTGGTCACGCTGAAGGCGTTCCCTTAGCGTTTCGACGCAGCTCGAGTTCCTGAAGGGGAACCCCTTTCACCAGACACTTAACATTTAATGTTCAATCTACAATGCACATTATAATATGTGTTTTTCTTTCCTGTGATTGTGTTTATCAAAGTGCATCTTGATGATACTTGTATAATGTATCGTCAATATTCAAAGAAACAGTAAAAGTAAGATATAAACACCAAAAATAAAATCATTAAAACACCACATAAAGAATACAATTTATTGTTCCTGTCTTTCTCCCGAAGTAGTTGCGATAGTAATGATGATTAGCGACAGATACATTACACTGGATGTTTTGACAGGCATCTTACTGCTGAATAGAGGTAGACAGGATGCTTTTAAATTAGGCTTTCAGTCATATTACCTTTGAGATTAATTAACTTCCGCAGAAGTCGATGAGACTCGGTTGTGACATTGCAACACTTTCCTGAGTGATTCTCAGGGGTGAGTACACTAAACAATTGTGCAGTATTTCAATGCAAAACGTCCATCTTATTCACTAACCATTGATGCTAAATCAGTTGATGTTGTTCTTCACTGTATATAAATTAAGTCATTGTCATTTTTTAGCGCAAACCTATATAAAATTAGGCTTGCTATAGATTTTTTTTGCATATTTTTTGCCATCATAATTCTTAATCAAAATGCCAGACTTCTCTAGTTATTTTGTCCACTTTAGGCCCGTTTGCACCAAAGACGATAATATAAGAATTAAGTTTTAATAATCATTGTGAATAGAGAAGTCCGCACCACAACTATAACAACAGAAACATGGAGGAACGATATAGTTGGAATCACTTTCAGAACCTTTTTCCAGATAAAATCATTGACAGGCACTTATAATAAACAGAGCACTCTTGTGCGTTAATTTGGACGCTGATATAGTTATCGTTATAGTTATTCTTCTCAGTGTGAACGTTCCTTTAAACACCACCCCTTTCTTACAATCAACTGCAATCTCATATATAGAACCAAGTCCTCTCTCTACATTTTTTTTTTCATTGTAGATAATAACAACAAAGATCTGTCGCTATTTCTGCTGCATCGTGACTTTAATACTGCACTATTATTGCCAACTGAAAGCAGGCGATGACCATAAAATATGTCAAAATTAAAGTATGCCAGATATAGAAAATGTTCTGCATCCCCCACAAATAGTGAACTGCGTCGTACAAATAGACTTCAGTACTAATTTTGTGGGTGTGTTTGTGTGGTTTCTTGATTTGCATAATTTCTTTAGTGAATCTGTTGGGGCCGTAATTAATTTTTAGTGAATTCCCTCCACAGTGTGCATTACAGCCAACCAAAAACTAATA
>NW_015546074.1:2516053-2519565 GCF_001515605.1 Sinocyclocheilus anshuiensis
TTAATTAATTAATTTATTTATTTTTTATGTGTTAAAATGCAATGTATCTGTTTTTTAAATAATAAATAAATGTTATATTTCAAGTAGATCTTTTTACCAATAACTTTAAAGGAGTCTTTGCTACTGCATATGAACGATCTTCTTTAGAATCAGGCTTCATGAATCAAATCAATCTGACAATCACTGCAGTTCAGACAGAGAGAGAAAGACATGCATACAAGAGCACGAGTAATCTCAGCAGTTCTTTTGTGGTGGAAAGCTGTACCATCCTGACAAACGTAACCAGGCAAGCTGAAGGGGCTGCGTTATGAAGTAGTTTGTTTGTCAGATAGGGCTGGACAGTGCTCAGGCAAACCCACAGCTCCAAACGACTGACAAAACAGCATCTTGATAATATAAAACCCAGGACACCACAAGCACAACAGCTCCGTCAAAAGCAGCATGGGACACCATAATGACCCTCAATAGTGTGTTACAGGGATAATGTATTTTTGTTGGCCAAAATCATGAAACGAGTTAGCATTTTAGTCCTTTCGGTTCTATTGTCAAAGGGTCTTTTGAATGGGTTTTTGGTTAAATGGCGGAAGTAATGTGGTTACCACAAGCTTGTGTTTGAAAGCTTTTACTTGTCTTGAAACAGGCAGTTGATAACATGTGGCTAAATGAGACTAAACAGGTTGCTGGGGACATTAAACTTCATCATGCTGAACAGGTAAAGTCACCCACTGAGTAGACCACTTTTATAGCCCCATTTTATTCAATTCAGTAAACTATCCTAAATCTAACTTTCATACAAACTATATATATATATATATATAAATAATATTTGATTGAAGCTTAATGATGGTGACACTGAAGTCATGCGACATGTAGTTCATTTATAGGCTATGTTTAACTTTTTTTTTTACTTCTGGCGATTGTACTTTAGCTTCATAATTCATAAAAGTTGTGTTCATATGTGAATATAATCATGAGGAATCATGTAATAATCATAAACTTTTGTTGTTCACAGAACTTATTTTCTGCAATAATCCAAAAGCCAATGGAAAAATCCTATAGGGTTTAATCAAATGAACCAAGGTGATGCTGACTGGAGAATCACTTATCTGGAGAAAGCAATATTATGGATCGAGGACCCGTATTTTAGGAAGCAACTGTTTTAAGTTTTTAAGCAAAAATGCAGCTTTTAAAATGGAGTCGTGTGGATTATTGTGATGTTTTTATCAGCTGTTTGGACTCTCATTCTGACGGAACCCATTCACTGCAGAGGATCCATTTGTGAGCAAGAGATGGAATGCTAAATTTGTTCAATTTCAAAGAAAAAAAACAAAAAAACATCTACATCTTGGATGGTATAAATGTAAGTAATTGTAAGTACATTTCTAGCAATGTTAATTTTTAGGTAAACTAGTGTAAATGAATCTGTTCAAGTGTAGTGTAGTTTTGTTAGTAACTTGTTAAACTACTTTTCCAAACTTTTGGACTTTAGCTTAAAACTCGAGTATATCCTAACCATGAGAAGCAGACCAAATTGTGTTCCTTTTCACTTTGCAGAATGCCAATAAATACTTCCGGTAATGATGACGAAATCTTGTTTGTGTTGTATTTACAGTATAGTTTGTACTCCATGAATTTGTATTCTTAAATGATGTGATGTGCATACAAGAATATGGCTGAGAATCTGGATGTAAGATTTTAAGTTATACATTTAAATGGGAAAAAATTAGTTGAGTCAAATTAAAATATTAAAGCAACTGGTTGCAAAGCTTTTTTGAGTTTACTCAACTTCAGGAATACATGAGTTGTGCCAAATCATTTATTTAAAGTTTGGCTGGTAGTTCATCCACTGAAGTTGAATAAACTCAAAAATGCTTTGCAGCCAGTTACTTTATTATTATTATTTTTTTTTTAAGTTAACTTTTTATTTTTTACAGTTTGGAAGTAGCTTCTCCAACACTGACACGCGCACAAAATGCATGATAGAGCTGGGGACCCGTCCTGAACCCAGTAGACTTCTGCTGAATTCAAAACAGAACCTCTTCTAATTGCCTGTCTGTCTGCGTTCTGATCTCCACACCTGCATTATCCGAGACAGAATCTTCCAGAATGCCCGACAGTCAGTCTGTCATCCCCACTGAGCCCGGGAAGTGGGATGTGGAAGGAGCTTCTGCCACCGCAGATACGTTGCACTGATTGCTTTGCGTTTGCTGGTGTACATTAACGATGGCCCATGGCAGCTGGCATTCTCACAGACCACTGCATGGAAAATGGACCGATTTTCGGATTTAATTATCCACGATGGATTTTACCCCTTCTCTCTCTGTTCCTATCCTCTTAGCAGACGGAAAACATTTATTTTGAAAACAGAACAAGACAAATGACAATACCACGGCCTTCCACCCCATTCCTTGGCTCAGTCCGTGCGTTCGTGTTCATTTTAATCCAATGACAATGGATGATTCATTAGCATAGCTGAATATGTGCATTTGGACCAATGACAGCTCGGATCTCCGCTGCAGCTGTTGTTGTTGCTTGATATCATTCCATTTTGCATTTCAAAAACTTCCCGTGATCTCTTTGCACTTCATTTAAATGAAAATGTGTGCGCCATCCTGCGCAATATTTCTAAAGCTTGTAATTTCTGCATTTGCATTTCTCTTTGTCAATATTTTGTTGTCATGCTATTATACAGTAAGTTAGACATTAAGATAAGACGCTGGTGACAAGACCTTATGTCTAATTATTTGCTCTGTGAATAAAGGTCTCGGATGATCAGTGTTTGTTTTAGACAGTTACTTTGTTTCAAACAATTTATTGAGTTGTCTTCCAAGATATAATGTTTTTTTGTTGTTGTTGTTTTTTTTTTTAATCTAGGGCTGGGCCAGTGATTTAGAATCATTGCAATACAATAATAGTTTATTCATATTTTGAATGTTTTATTTAATTTTTTTTTTTTTTTATTAAAAATTTAAATTTTTTCATTATTTTTAAATATGTCTATATTGTTTTTTTATACATTTTTTGTTCAGTTTTAAGTTTTGGTATTTTAGCACAAGTTAAACAAAATACAAAGTATCAGCTTGGAATAAAATAACTATTTTATTTAGTTTGTTTAGTTATTTATTTTTAATTCAGTTAACTGTTTTTATGGTTTTAGGTTTAGTTAGTTAACTATAATAACCCTGGGCTAAGTGATTAAATCTAATTTTATTTTCAATTACAATTTTGCCTTCCAATGATTATGAAAACAAAATTATCAAGATAAAACGATTAAAACAAGATAAAAAGACAAAAAAATTATGAAATTATTGAGATAAATTATTGTGCTGCATTCAGCTTCCCAGTCGTTCAATTCAATTTATTTAGCTCATTTATCTTTACAATTTTTAAATTACATTTCTTTTTCAGCTGAATTATATTTAAAGTTAAAGGAAATGCATTGTTTAAAAATGTTTTATTATTATTTATAAGTTAAATAAATGCATGGTTTCAAAAGTCTATGAATAATCACA
>NW_015546074.1:2523796-2529606 GCF_001515605.1 Sinocyclocheilus anshuiensis
AAAGTATTCTCGTAGCTTCGTAAAATTGCGGTTGAACCACTGATGTCATGTGGATTATTCATTTTTGGGTGAACTATCCCATTAATGCATTCATAGACTTTTGAAACTATGCATTTATTGAACTTATAAATAATAATAAAACATTTTTAAACAATGTATCCTTTAAAATAATCACATTTTGTTTCTTTGCAGCCTAAAATGAAGACAGACACAGTTTTTGTTTTATCCAGCTGTATTTACTCAGTGCAACTTATATATAACACTAACATGTTAGAAAAAAAAAGAAAAACAGAATTACAGCTTTAATTACAACCTTTAGTCTGTTGGGATATAACCTTTAGTCTCTACTAACTTTGCAATATTTGCCCACTCTTCTTTGCAGAACTGCTCAAGTTCAGTTAAATTTGATGGTGAGCGTTTGTGGACATGCCCGTAGCCAGCTATGAGGTCACCAAGGTCTGGACCTCGGTAAATTTTTCATGTTCAAAAATAAAAAAGGGTGTTCTTGTTCCAGTGTAATTATACCTATAAGTACTGAGTAATATTAATTAGCTACATTTACTTACTACAAGATTAGGGTTAGGATTAGGGTTTGGATTGGGGTTACGTGCATGTAATTATGCATAATAAATTGTTATTATAATAGTAAGTACATGTAACGTGTAACAAGGACACCTTAAAATAAAGTGTTACCAAATTGTGTTCTCTAAATTACTAATCTGCTGTTTAAAGCTCCTCATATGAGTGTCTGCAAGTATTATTAAGTTTACAGTTTGCAAGAAAGTTTAGTGCCCGTGGTATGAAAATGAGCGCTGCGAGACGCTGGCAGAGTGAAGAGGCTTGAGAGAACTGTGAGATGTATCCATCTCTTGACTTGTGCCTGTCCACGAGTTTATCCTGGAGATATTTTGACAGTGCCTTACCACCCATAGTTGATTGTTTGCTTCAGTTGCACTACCAAGGACTGAAATGCTCCAGGAAAGCTCTTTTCATGCTGAGCTGATCAAAATGACCACAGCTGATCACAGTTGAAAGTCAGATGGTATTGTGTGCCATTGAGAAGGTGATTAGCTACACTTGATTGAGTTTACAAGCCATTTTTAGGATGGAGGTGGTCCTTTTTTCCAACTCAGTGATTCTCTCTTTTTTTTATTTTGACATGTTGGTGTTATATCTTTCACTTGGATGTTATATATATATTCATGGCTTTATGATATAGACACTCGACAGCACACAACTTCAGTTGACCGAACGTGTCCTGAAATATAATTGGACATATTAGTTTTACCTCAGCTGATATGTCATTTCTCTTTGCCTCAAGGACAACCTAAGCAAAAAGTAACTCTTATCCCACTCTTCCATTTGTTCATTAGGTGTGCAGCCGTAATACATTTTCATTTGTCCTGTTGTTATTATTCAGTCATTTATTTGTAGAATATTTAATTTCAATGTCTTTTCATTTCAAATCACACTCTCAGTGCCCTGTGGACACATTCTGGGGTGTTTTTCACTCCACACACTGCTGTTGCTAAACTGACAGCATTAATTGGGAAATGATGCAACCTGTTTTGTTTGGTGATTAGTCGTGTTACCATCTGGACTGTTTTCTGCAGAGGAACCCTCACACATGAGTGAGCGAAATGTGCCACCAAAAACTGCTTCACGTCACACAGGCCACACTCACACTATCACCTTCAACAACACCCCTGCAAAGCATAACAGAAATAATAAAACACCAGACTGTTTGGAGGCATATCTCAGACAAAACCTTGCGATGCATTGGTTTTTCAAAGTGAGCTCTATAGCACCAAAATGTAGCTGTACATTTGTATGAATGTCTTTGCATTATAAAAATAAAATATAAAACCAAGTGTCATCTGCAAACAAATGATGCTACTTTTTTTGCACAATTATCTGGCCAAAATATCCATAAAAATGCTTTCTCCAATGAAAAAGTTCCTCTGTTGTCCCCTCACATCGAAATAAACCAACATATTTGTTTAGAACCGTTTCGGACTGTTTTCGCTTATAAACAATGCTTGATCTGTGCATATTTCTCTCCTGATTCAGACAAGATGACTTTTTCACTGGAGAAATCAATATTATGGAGAGAGGAGTAATATTTTAGCTGGAAGCAACGTTTTGAAGTTAAAAAACATTAATGATGGTTTTGTTTCTCACAAATGTCTTTTCACTTCACAAGACATTAACTGATGGACTGGAGTGGTGTGGATTACTTGTGGATTATTGTGATGTTTTTATCAGCTGTTTGGACTCTCATTCTGACGGCACCCATTCACCGCAGAGGATCCATTGGTGAGCAAGTGATGTAATGATACATTTCTCCATATCTATGCTCAATGAAGAAACAAACTTATTTAAATATAGGCCAAATTTTCAAATGTGTCTAACTTAATTTACATTTTTCTATAACAAATGCAACTTGATTTGATATTTAGTTATCATTAATAAGTGTTTATGATCGTTCAAATACATTTTGCTTCTTGTACAACTTATTCAGTGCTAGGTTACAAAATTTACATTATGAAACAGACAGCCAATTACTGTCACAAACAGGCAAGAGACAAGAGGAGTTCAGGTAAACAGAGGGGTTTATTGTCAATGCTGTGATGGTTAGGATCGAAGGCAGGTGAGTAAGAGAGATATGAGAGAGTTCTGGGGATCTTAGCTTCTTGGTAATCTGGATGTGATAGTCGTAGGAATCCTGGAGATGAACCAGGGCTGAGGAGAATTGGCAGAGCGGAGACTGAATGGACTTCTGGAGGTAAGGAAACAACAGTTAGTAAAGCTTGTAATAGTCTGGCAATGTTCAGGTCGTGAACGGTAGACCGGACACTGGAATGCTGAGTGGAGTGAGAAGATAGTAGTAGGAATCCTGGAGATGAACCGGGGCTGAGGAGAATCGGAATAGCGGAGACTGAATGGACTTCTGGAGGTAAGGAAACAACAGTTAGTAAAGCTTGTAAGGAGTCTGGAAATGTTCGGGTAGTGAACGGTAGACCGGACACTGGAATGCTGAGTGGAGTGAGAAGATATAGCAGGCTTAATTGGTGATGCAGGTGCAGGTGATCAGAATTCGGGTGATTGGGATCTGGTGTGTGTCGGAGGAGGTGACTGTTCTGACGTGAGTGATTGTGATGATTTCCTGACATTACCCCCTCCTCCAGGGGTGGCTCCTGATGCCCCCATGTGGTGACGAGGGCGACCGCGATTTCGGAGTGCGGAACAATTTGGATGGTTGCGGTGGAATTCTTCCAGCAGTGATGGATCCAGTATGTCGTTGCGGGCCACCCAGGACCTCTCCTCAGGTCCGTATCCTTCCCAGTCAATGAGATATTTTAACCGGCCGCTCTGTCACCGCGAATTCAGGATTTCTTTCACCTGGTACACCGAGGGCTGGTCCAGAACCTCAGGAGGAGGGGGTGCTTCTGGTTCGGTGGATCTAGAGGAGGAGGAAGAACAAGGTTTGAGGAGTGAGATGTGGAATGAGGGGTGAATTTTGTACCTTGGTGGAAGTTGAAGGTAGGTGACTTGGTTGATCTGCCTCGGTATTGGGAACCGACCAATATAGAGGGGACTCAGCTTTTTACAGGGCAGGCGGAGGCGCAGATCCCGGTTGGACAGCCAAACCAGCTCCCCAGGTTCGGTGGATCTAGAGGAGGAGGAAGAACAAGGTTTGAGGAGTGAGATGTGGAATGAGGGGTGAATTTTGTACCTTGGTGGAAGTTGAAGGTAGGTGACTTGGTTGATCTGCCTCTGTATTGGGAACGGACCAATATAGCGGGGACTCAGCTTTTTACAGGGCAGGCGGAGGCGCAGATCCCGGGTGGACAGCCAAACCAGCTCTCCAGGCTGGTAGGTGGGAGTAGCGGTACGCCGGGCATCTGCGAAGAACTTATGCCTCCGCACTGCTTGTTGGAGCTGGACGTGAGCCGAGTCCCACACTCTCTCGCTCTCGGAACCAGTAGTCCACAGCTGGAACCTCCAAGGGCTCTTCTGTCCAGGGGAAGAGTGGGGGTTGGTAACAGAGCATGCACTGGAAAGGGGTCAGGCCAGTGATATTCTGACGGAGGGAGTTTTGTGCATACTCAAGGAAGGTAGCGGCTCCAGCTGTGCTGATCGTCATGGCAGAATGACCGGAGATAACGTCGGAGCTCCTGGATCCTTCGTTCAGTCTGGCCATTTGTCTGTGGATGGTACCCCGAGGACAAGCTTACTGTCACTCCCAGCAATCGGAAGAAGGCCTTCCATACTCAGGAGATGAACTGGGGCCCTCGGTCTGAAACGACCTCTTCCAGGAGGCCATAGTTCTGGAAGACCTGAGTGAATAGGCATTCAGCCGTTTCAAATGCTGTTGGTAGACCCTTGAGAGGGATGAACTTACAGGCCTTGGAGAAGCGATCAACCACAACAAGGATACAGGTGTTACCATCCGAGGCAGGGAGGTCCGTGACGAAATCCACTCCAATGTGGGACCAGCGTCTACGGGGCACGGGCAGTGGGAAGAGCTTGCCTACGGGGAGATGACGTGGGGTTTTAGACATGGCACAGACTGAACAGCTTTGGACGTACCTGTTGACATCCCGGGCCATACTGGGCCACCAGTACCAAGCCTAGAGGAGCGAGAGGGTCCGTTGCCTGCCTTGGTGTCCAGAGCCCGGTACTTCATGCACTGATCCCAGAAGGGTCTGACGCTGGGAGGTGGGAACGTACGTCTTCCATTCTGGGCAGCCCGGCAGAGCAGGTTCGGTGCGAGTGGTGTCACGGATGTACTGGTTGATGTTCCACTGTATGGGGCTGACGATCGGGGCTGGAGGGAGAATGGGTTCTGGTTCTGTTGGACTGTCGGGAGAGTGAAGACGGGATAGCGCATCAGCCTTGCAATTGTGATTTCCAGGTCTGTAAGTGATTGTGAATTGGAACCTTGTGAAGAACAAAGCCCATCGGGCTTGACGAGGGTTGAGTCTTTTGGCTTCACGGAGATATTGGAGATTCTTATGATCCGTGATCACTGAGAAAGGGTGATGTGCTCCCTCCAGCCAGTGACGCGACTCCTCCAGGTCCAGTTTGATGGCGAGCAGTTCCCGATTGCCGATGTCATAATTCTGCTCCGCCGGGTTCAGTTTCCTGGAGAAGTAAGCGCAAGGATGGAGGATTGGAGGTTCCCCACATTGCTGTGACAGCACGGCCTCAACGCCGGTGGTAGAGGCGTCAACTTCCACTACAAAGGGCACCTGGGGATCCGGATGGTGGAGGATGGGGGCCGTGCTGTAGGCCTCCTTGAGCTGGTTGAATGTTTCGCGGGCAAGGCTGTCCCAGGACAGGGACTTGGGTTTGCCTCGTAGCATGGAAGTAAGAGGGGCCGTGAGCATGCTGAAATTCTTCACGAACCGTCGATAGAAGTTCGCGAACCCCAGGAATCTTTGTAACTCCTTCACCGACTGTGGAAGTGGCCATTCCCTGATGGCCTTAACCTTCCCCTGGTCCATCTGGATACCTTCCTTGTTGATGACATATGCGAGGAACTGGACCGAGGAGCAATGGAATTCGCACTTCTCCAATTTCAGATACAGCTGGTGTTGACGTAGCTTCTGAAGGACCTGCGTGACGTGGTGGCGATGTTCGGCCAGGTTCCGGGAGTAGATGAGAATATCATCAATGTAGACAATCACAAACTTATTGAGGAACTCCCGGAACACCTCGTTCATGAAGCTCTGGAAGACGGACAGGGCGTTTGACAGGCCATACGGCATGACCCGATATTCATAGTGGCCTGCGGGGGTAATGAA
>NW_015546074.1:2529687-2539897 GCF_001515605.1 Sinocyclocheilus anshuiensis
CCAGGACAGGGACTTGGGTTTGCCTCGTAGCATGGAAGTAAGGGGGGCCGTGAGCATGCTGAAACTCTTCACGAACCGTCGATAGAAGTTCGCGAACCGCAGGAATCTTTGTAACTTCTTCACCGACTGTGGAAGCGGCCATTCCCTGATGGCCTTAACCTTCTCCTGGTCCATCTGGATACCTTCCTTGTTGATGACATATCCGAGGAACTGGACTGAGGAGCGATGGAATTCGCACTTCTCCAATTTCAGATACAGCTGGTGTTGACGTAGCTTCTGAAGGACCTGCGTGACGTGGTGGCGATGTTCGGCCAGGTTCCGGGAGTAGATGAGGATATCATCAATGTAGACAATCACAAACTTATTGAGAAACTCCCGGAAAACCTCGTTCATGAAGCTTTGGAAAACGGATGGGGAGTTTGACAGGCCATACGGCATGACCCGATATTCATAGTGGCCTGCAGGGGTAATGAAGGCTGTCTTCCTAGGGAGTTTTGCCCCAGGCAGCAAGTCGATGGCACAGTCCCATGGCCGTGGTGGGGGAAGGCGAGTGGCTGCCTGCTTACTAAAGACATCCTGGAACGCCGCATAGTCAGATGGGACGGTCGGTGCTTTTTGCGGTTCTGGGCTTTCAACAAGGGTGGAAGCAGCTTGAGCCCTGACAGGGCGTGGAAGCGGTATGGGTAGAGTGCGGAGACAGTTTCTCTGACATGACTCGCTCCAGCGTGTGATATCATTGGGTTCCCATCTGACCTCTGGAGAGTGGAGAGTGAGCCAGGGGCGTCCCAGGATGATATCCACTGGGGGTCTCTCTAGTACCAGGAAGGAAATGGTCTCCTCATGCAGACTTCCGATCCTCAATCTTAGCAGTGGGGCGCGAAACTGCACCCGTCCACGCCCTAGCGGCTTTCCCTGGATCGTCTCGACTCGGAGCTCCCGGGCTTGATCGATGGAGACGATTTAGGAGGTCATAGGATATGAAATTGCCCGAAGAGCCCGAGTCGATGAGGGCTGAAACCGAGAGGTTTTGGGTTAGCAGTTGCACTGGCAGCAGGGATAATGTCGATATTTCTGGTTCTATTTGGAGGGTACTCACCGCCGGGCGTGGGGGTTTGACTGGGCAGAAGCTGATGAAATGTCCTGGAGCACCACAGTAAAGGCAGAGTCCGGCCGCGAAGCGGCGAGCATGCTCGGCGCGAGGGAGTCGGGTAGAATCCATTTGCATGGGCTCTGGTACAGAGGGACCGCTGGTGGACGCGAAGGGCTGGTGGGCGGCTCGGAGGGCCACCTCATTCCAGCCACTAGTCGCCGCTAGTGTGCGGAATTGTAGTGTGTACTCACTGGTGGTGGATGAGCCTTGACACAGGCGCAGAAGTTGGTCGGACACGGAAAGCTCTCCCGTCGTGGAGCAAAACACTTCCTTGAAATGATTTTTGAAAGCATCGTATGAATTAATTATAACACTGTTAGCATTCCATATTGCTCGGGCCCATTCCAGCGCTTTGCCGTTTAGGAGGGTATGAATTAATTATAACACTGTTAGCGTTCCATATTGCTCGGGCCCATTCCAGCGCTTTGCCGTTTAGGAGGGAAATTAAGAAGGCTACCTTTGAACGCCCCGTTGTGAACTTCTGCGGCTGCATCTCTAAACAGATTCCTTGTAGAAGGAAGCCGCCACACACAGCCACGTCACCAGCATATGGAGCAGGCAGGGCCATGGGACTTACAGAGGCAGATGATGAGGTGGTGACTGGCGTGAGGGAGGACCTGAGGGCGCTGACCAGTTCCTCGAGGACCTCTGCGGTGGATGGAAGACAGGGATCCATGGAGGTATTGGTTCTTGGTCCGGTCTTCTGTCACAAACAGGCAAGAGACAAGAGGAGTTCAGGTAAACAGAGGGGTTTATTGTCAATGCTGTGATGGTCAGGACTGAAGGCAGGTGAGTATGAGAGATATGTGACAATTCTGGGTTTCTTAGCTTCGTGGTAATCTGGGTTCTGGTAGTTGCAGGAATCCTGGAGATGAACCGGGGCTGAGTAGAATCGGAATCGCGGAGACTTAATAGACTTCTGGGGGTAAGGAAACAACAGTTAGTTATGCAGGTAAGGAGTCTGGCAATGTTCAGGTAGTGAACGGTAGACCAGACACTGGAACACAGAGTGGAGTGAGAAGATATAGTGGGCTTGATTGGTGATGCAGGTGCAGGTGATCAGAATTCGGGTGATTGGGATCTGGTGTGTGTCAGAGGAGGTGACTGTGCTGAAATGAGTGATTGTGATGATTTCCTGACAATTACAGAACGGTTGAGCAGATTCTTCTCAATATGAATCAAAAACTGCAATATCGCAATATCTGAGTGAATTACTTTAATGAGTCAGTTATTTTCAGTGAATTAAAAAAGATACAGCACAACCCGTCGGGCACGATTGCCAAACGTTTGACTCTAACACCGTGTCCTAACCAGACTCTGCGACACGTTATTCCGGCTGGAACAACAAAATACTCTAACTATAATGATGATCTCAAGTACTGATTATGTGCTTTATTTAATGTTAACGAGTCTAATGTGTTTGAATATCATCCTGCGTGACCTTTGTAACCTGAAAGCGACAATGGATTATTTACCTCAGATCTTGAAAATAAACTAGGCTAAAGAAATCATGAATGTTAGAACTGTGAACTCAGTGTGAACCCACAAGTGTATTCCATGACAAAGATCGTATCAGGCACTCAGTATGTATTTTTAAGCATGTTAAAATGGCTTATTATTTATGAATTAGACAACTAGAGGACACGCCAACGCTCCACTGTGATTTTTCATTGATTTTGTTGCAACTTGTAGCCTTGTCACATCTAGTGTGGACAGACGAATTGATTGTATCATAATTAGCAGTAGAATTCCGTAAATATTTCTCAAATATGTATACTTTATAAGTACTAAAATAATGGTTAATGAAACCTGAATCATTCAGAGCCAGCAAATGTACTGTATGTAAAGTTTAAAGGATGGCGGGCAAAAATCTAATAAACATTGGAATCTAATAATCAGCTAATGAACGTTTCTAATGAATGACCAAAACGGCTTTCTTTGTATTGAAGTATTCCATTGGTTGGATTCATCTATCTTCCCCATTGTCATACTGTGACTATGAAGTAAACAAAATACCTTGATTCCAGCCTCTGTAGTGTCAATGTAAGTGAAGCCTCTCTCTGTCTATGGCAGATACCTGCGAGGATTCGCAATGACAAGCATTCCAAGCTACTTATGAATTCTAAGAACAATCTGTCATAAATGTAGAGCATTCTGACCTTGACCTTGATGATTATGCAGGAAAAACCTGACAGGCTGGAAAACTTTCTGTTACTGTTCATCTCTGTTACAGTGCAGGGCTTGTTCTATTCCATATGGTACAACATCACCTTAAATGCATTTGTTTTCCTGCAAAAGCATGAAAAATAAATTGTGCTTCAGGTAGTGAACATATATTACACTTAAAAAAGTTATTTAATGGTTATTTGCAGCACTTTACATTCAACAATAAATTATCAAGAGCCAGGTTTTTGAACCAGCAACAGTAGATGGTTCTTCAGAAAATGAAAAAGTTGAAAATTATTTGTTAAGGTCATTATTTGTTACTTGCTACATTGTTAGAAGAATGGCATCTACGCTAATATTAGTCTGTTTCTTTCTTATTCCGAGGTCACCGTAGCCACCAGATCCAGTCTGTATCCAGACCAGATGGTCACTGCAGTCACCCGGATCCAGTACGTATCCAGCCCAGATGGTGGATCAGCATCTAGAGAGGACGTCTACAGCCCTGAATGTCAGCGGAGATCAGGACAACTAGATGAGCCACAAAGACAGATCCCCAGTGAGGACCTTGTCTCCTAGACGGCCACCGGGACAAGACCACAGGAACCAGTTGAGTCCTCTGCACAATCTAACTTTGCTGCAGCCTGGAATTGAACGGCTGGTTTCGTCTGGTCAGAGGAGAACTGGCCCCCCGACTGAGCCTGGTTTCTCCCAAGGTTTTTTTCTCCATTCTGTCACCGATGGAGTTTCGGTTCCTTGCCGCTGTCGCCTCTGGCTTGCTTAGTTGGGGACACTTGATTTCCAGCGATATCGTCGACTTGATTGCACAGATACTAATTAAATTGAACTGAGCTGGACGATGACATCACTGAATTCAATGATGAACTGCCTTTAACTGAAAATTGAGTGTTACCTATTATCATTTTGCATTATTGACACAATATTTTCATAATGCTATACAGTTGCTTTGACACAATCTGTATTGTTAAAAGCGCTATATAAATAAAGGTGACTTGACTTGACTTAAGGTCATCGTACAAAAAAAAAAAAAACAATTCTAAGTTGTATGGACCACTTTTATAACACTTTCATGGTGCTTTTGCTTCTTTTTCAAGCATTGTAATTGCATGGAAAAGAGCAGCTAGTGGCCTACATCATTCAGATTTTCTCCTTTTGTGTTCTGCAGGAGAAAGAAAGGTTGGCAACAACAAGGGTGAGTAAATCATGATAGGAAAGTTCAAAAAGGCCAAACTATCATGTAAATACAGAAGACATGCAATATAAGACGTTATACGTTGTATGGATCACTTTTATTACACTTTTATGGTGCTTTTGCATCTTTTTCAAGCTTGGAAGCTTCAATCCTCATTCATTTTAATTGCATAGAAAAGAGTGGCTACTACATTATTCAGAATCCCTCCTTTTGTGTTGTTCAGAAGAAAGAAAGTCATACGGTGCGCAACAACATGTTAATGAGTAAATGATGATAGAAAAACTCAAAAAAGGTTCTACTTTGGCTGTAAAAAGCCAAACTATCATATGAATACAGAAGACATACAGATCTTTGTAAGTTGTATGGACCACTATTATTATGCTTTAACTGTGCTTTTGCATCCTTTTTCAAGCCTGAAAGTGACAATCCACATTCTTTGTAATTGCATGGAAAAGAGCGGCTCATGGTTCTCAACAACGATGATAGAAAAAAGTTAAAAAAGGTTCTCCTTTGGCTTTAAAAACCAAACTGTACAAAAGACATGATATATAGCACTTTAGAAATTGTATGGACCAATTTTATTATGCTTTTATTACGCTTTCTCAGGCTTGACAATTCCAGTCCCCATTGTAATTGCATGGAAAAGAGCGGCTATTACATTATTCACAGTTTCTTCTTTTGTGTTGTTCAAAAGAAAGAATGTCATTTGGTTTGCAATGACAAATGGCAAAAAAATGCAAAAAAAGGTTCTTGTTTAGCTGTAAAAGCCATTCTGGGAGCTTTAAGAATATATTGTCTTTGAGTGTGGGCTGAAGGTGGATCGCTCCATTGCTGATTATACAGCAGTGGTCTCATCAGTAGCCTCGTCTCTTATCTGTGTTCAAGGCTGCATGTCTTCCTCGCATGTCCACATCATTCCTCTCCTCCAGACCATCTGTTCCATGCTGCCAATCTTTGGTGGTTGCCAGATCCTGCTTCCTTGATCCTCCGTTCTCTCACAGACTGCAGCTGAGAGGATACAACCCATTGTAACATCCGAGGTAATCCCTATTTTTGGCTTTCACTCAGAGAGGCACGATTAGAGGATGTCCTGCGAAGTGTCTCAAATACACTAGTGCTAATGTGTGTTCACCTGATTCTCACAAAGGTCAGTGTCTAACGTACAGTAAAGCGTTTATTAATACATGACTGTAAATAGTGGGCAAACATCACTTTTACTATCCAGTATTATTTTTATTCTATTAAAGTAATTACTTTAATCTTTTGAATTAGCTTTTATTTTAAAATTCTTGGTTTTATTTTTAAGTTGAGTTAAATTTAGGTTTTATTAAATTTTAAGTGCATTTTTACTAGATTTAGATTTTTACTTAATTTTACATTTGTTTTTATTTATGTTTTAGTAATTTTGGTACTTAAAACTATTTATTTCAGTTAGCTGTCAAAGCAATATTTTCTAAGTTTTCATCCATTGTTTTATGTGATTTCAACTTCACTTCAGTTAGAAAAAAAATTATTTATAAGTTATTGTATCTTAAACGTATAAATTAGTCCAAGGGTCACTGATATAACATAATGTATCATAAAGAAAAGGAAAAATAATTTAAAAGGAAAGTGAAATCTAGTTTAAACACGTATGCCAGGTTCATAGACATGTATTTTGTATTTATGTTGGTTTCATAGGTTTTTGAAAAACTTTAAATATCATTTCAAAAAGAGCACACATCTAAATCATTATTATTAAAACAAACAAACAAAAATGTTTTTACATTTATTTTGTAAGGTAATTTTTTATTATTATTAATTCATAAACATTAATATATATTTTTTTGAAGTCATATTACATTATATTTTACAACCTGAACTATCCTTGCCTGTCATAAAATTGTATTATTATTATTATTATTATTATTATTATTATTATTATTATTATTATTATTATTATTATTATTATTATTATTATTATTATTATTATTATTATTATTATTATTATTATTATTATTATTATTATTATTATTATTATTATTATTATTATTATTATTATTATTATTATTATTATTATTATTATTATTATTATTATTATTATTATTATTATTATTATTATTATTATTATTCATAATGTTAAATCATGTTTAAAAAAACATTTAACTATTACATATAATGACAAACTGCTTGATAAGATTCTCTTTTAAATCATTTCATTCTTTTAGGTAAACTTTTAATTAAAAGAATGAAATTAAATGAGCAAATAAAAACATCCTTATGATAGAGGAAGTGTATTCATTGCATGTATGAATATTTAATGTATTTTTGAATAAATTAATAGACAGGACCAAAAATGAGCATCACGTCACTGACCCCTATATGATTAATGCTCGATACTTTAAATGAGAACTTTGTGTGAAGAACAGACCAGAAATCATCTATGCCCTCGTAATAGACAATTGATCTTTTCTTGATTGGCTGAGTTTGCTTGTGGATCACCTCCAGGTGTTCCTTTGTTAGTTTATGACAGTCACATCCCCGAACTGACTGAGCCAGCTCCACACTGAAATAAAGCTTCCAGAATAAAGCCGAAGAGAGCTGTGGCATTGCATTATTCAGTGTATTGAACATTTTCTGTCGTGAAAAGGCATGCTCTTGTGATTGTGCCAGTGACTCAAACAATATCACAATATGCGGTTTACATAAAAAAGATGCTATTCAAGGTCTCAGGCTTTGAAAGCTTGTTACTGTTGATTTAATTTCCATTCAAATTTTCCATATAATAATAGACCACTTGATGCCTCCTTATCTATCAAATATGCATTTAAAGAGACAGTTGAGCCAAAAATTTAAATTATGTGATCATTTACTTTTTTCCATACAACACAAAAAGAGGTGTTTAGTAGAATGTCCAGGCTGCACTTTTCCATACTATGAAAGTCAATGGTGACTACAGTAGATTTCAAGCTCAGAAAATGATAAATTAATAATATATAAAAAATATATAATATATATATACAAGTCATATATATATATATAACATAATATATATATATATATATATATATATATGTAACATCATTACATAATGTTGTGTGTGGGAGATAAGAAAAATGTATTCATATTCAGTATGCATATTCAAATTTGTTATGTTACTGTTGATTTCGAGAGTTGTGGCAGAGGAGAAGATTATCAGTGAATAATGACTTAAATTTCATATTTTTCTCAAACAAAGCTTCAGAAAACTGATGTCATATAGCACATAAGTCATTTGGAGTTCTTTACTTTCATTGTATGGAAAAGAGCAGCCTGGACATTCTGCTAAACATTTCATTTTGTGTTCTACAGAAGAAAGGAAGGCATGAGGGTGAATGATGGCATAATTTTCATATTCAGGTGAACTATCCCTGGAAAATACTTAAAAGAGCAGCTCTGACATTCTGTTAAACGTCTCATTTTGCATTCTACAGAAGAAAGAGAGCAATTGGAACAACATGGGAATAAGTAAAAAAGACATTTTTAGGTGAACTATCCCTTAAAAATGCATCAGATTTGTAAGACACCACCAGTGTTGATTTGATTTCCATTTCAATTTTCCATGTAGTAACAGACAGCTTATTGCCATGATATTTGTCATATCTGTCAAATATCAATTTAAAGAACAGTTGAGCAAAAATTCTATCATCATTTACTCACCCTCATGTTGTTACAAATCAATGTTACTGACTTTTTTCAAGACAATGCAAAATTAGACGATTAGCAGAATGTCCAGGTTGCTCTTTTCCATACAGTGAAAGTAAATGTTGACCAGGTTTCAAAAGAGCAGCACTGACATACTACTAAATGTCTCATTTTGTATTCTATAGATTATTCTACAAAAAGCTATTGGAACAACAAGGAAATAAGTTAATGATGACATAATTTTCATATTTAGGTGAGCTTGTCCCTGGAAAATACATTAGACTTGTTAGACACCATTAGTGTTTTAGCTCGGCTTTGAAACATCAAGCGCAAATCTGATTTTAATGGAGTGGAACAAAATGTACTTCATAAAATATCTGCTTTATTGGAGGTAGATATACACTTTTTTTAGTCTTGCATTATTCAGGAATAAATTTATTATTTATAGATATGTAAAATTTTTATCAAGGAAACATGTTGGTGTGAGGTACATGCAATTATAAGTTTTGCTCTCATCAAAGTGAAATAAAATCATTTGAATAAATAATAATGACACAGAAACATCCATTCAGCCTAATGATGCTCCGAAGGCGGAGGGTAATTTTATGGATTATTAATCTTTAAATGGTGCAAATTGCATCAGGAGTTATATAGACTAAAGGATTTTTTAAGTCTGCATGATCTCTATGAAAGTGCTGTCTCTGTTGCTGGTAGAGGATGTTTACTTACGCATATTAGTATGTATGCGAGCATCTCCGGTTCCTACTGCAGGTCTTCGTTTGAAGCTACATTTTCTAAATAACCTTGGGCTTGATCTACGCAAACAGCTGAATCAGCTCTCAGCACTGGCTGTTATTCTCAAAGTCAAGCGTTGTTTGTTCCAGGATTCCCATCTTAAAAGCTTCGTTTGAGTTCACAAAAGAGCCAAGATGAAGGCTGAGCTGAACTGCAGCCAGTATAACGGTGCTCATTCAGTCAGCATTTTTAGTTAAAGCCGTGATCGCTAAAGCAACCATAACTTTGACTCTTGCTCATATTTAATGGTTCATTATAGGCAAAATACATGATACGATTAGATTTTAATTTTTTTAAACATTTTTAAACACTATTATGTGATGATAATTATAACAAATAATAATTAGTCTATTTATGTTCTATTTATTTATTTGTAAATCCAATTGGAAACCTCTCCCTTCTCCTTGCTGAGAGAAACAGAGGTACATTTAGAAAATAAAGGTGCACAAAAGTTGTAGGCGTCGTTAGTCGTTGTGTGTGTGAACATAATGCATATTGCACTTCCAAAGTGTGTGTGTGTCGTTCTTATCAGTGACGTACAGAATGCAACACAGTTTTCGTTTGGTCCAACTGAAGATTTAGTTTTAAAACTTCAAAATACTGCTGGTAAACAAGTGCTTCAGTGTAATCCAGTTATTTGGAGTGAACAAAAGCACAGAATTCGGGTGTTGAGCTTGCAGGAGCAGCCACCATAAACTTTACTGTTGGCCATTATTGTGACAATCTGTTCCTTGCTTTATTAGTTGTGCACAAAAATGAAAAATGCAATGATAACAATAAAAACTATTTAGCGGTTGTGAAGGAATTTTTTTAATTAATAATTTTAATCAATGAATCATAACTAATGTTTCCTTTTCTCTGCAGGCCTAACCTTTAAATATGTTTTAGGGAACAGAAATGTTCTACCCTTTATAGTGTTGCAATAATGAAACAAGGGCTAGACGTCTGTGTGAAAATACTAATAATCTCATGATTTAAAGGGGTCATATGATGCTGCTAAAAATAACATTATTTGGTGTAATGAAATGTGTTTATGCGGTTTAAAGTAAAAAAAAAAACATTATTTTCCACATACTGTACATTATTGTTTCTCCTCTATGCCCCGCCTTTCTGAAACGCGTCGATTTTTACAAAGCTCATCGGTCTGAAAAAGCGAGGTGTGCTGTGATTGGCCAGCTATCCAGTGCATTGTGATTGGCCGAATACCTCAAGCATGTGACGGAAAT
>NW_015546074.1:2540832-2546694 GCF_001515605.1 Sinocyclocheilus anshuiensis
CTTTCTTTGCGTGAACATTTGGGCGGCGTTATGCAAATCTTCCCACATAGTGACATAGATATGTGGGGGCATGTTAGAACGAGCCGTTTTAGGTAGGCGTGGTTAACTCTTAACTTTTATAAAGAATATCTCTTTGGATTTGAGACTTTAGTCTTTGCAACTTTACAGATCTTCTTTATGCACCAAGAGATTGTAACAGAAAGGAAAAATTGAAATCGCATCATATGACCCCTTTAAGGAACAAACTTAAGTAATCAGTAAGGGGGGTTTGCATGTCAACTAGATGAGCCCCAGAGATAGATCCCCTGCGAAGATTTCATCACCTCGACGACCATCGGTACAAGACCACGGGAGCCAGACAAGCCCTCTGCACCTGTGTTGCAGCCTGGAATTAAACCTTGCCATGCTGGTTTCGTCAGGCCAGAGGAAAACTGGCCGCCCGACTGAGCCTGGTTTCTCCCAAGGTTTTTACTCCATTTCTGTCACCGATGGAGTTTTGGTTCCTTGCCACTGTCGCCTTTGGCTTGCTTAGTTGGGGACGCTTGACTGATTGCACAGACACTATTGGAAGAGAGCTGAACTGGATGATGACATCACTGAATCATCAATGAACGGACTGGAAAATTTACTCTGTTATAGTCTTCTTGCATTATTGACACTGTAAAGCTGCTTTGACACAATCAGTATTGTATAAAGTGCTATACAAATAAAGGTGACTTGTCTTGATTTGCCATATAAGTGAACCAATCATATTAGAGGAGAATGATGTAATGTGACATGATGTTACCTTTGCTATATACCTTTCTTATATAAACTGTTGCATCCTTGATGCTGGGGATTCTCTGTGATTGGTATGAGGTAATCCGGGCCATGATTAAAGCATATTCAAGGGCATTGAAATTCCCACAATGGTAACTTTTGTGTAAGAAATTAAATTAAATGTACTTAAAATGTAAAAAAAAAAAAATGCCTACAAACAAGAAAGAATAAAGAAAAAGATGACAGTGAGCGAAAGAAAAAACGATGTAAAAGTAACAATGTGTAACATTGCATAAAAAAATACCAATGTTACTGTTACCACACTGTAAAGTGGAACTATTAAAAGTAGCATCTATAACCTTTGCTTCTAACTGTGTTGAGAAACTAAGAATTAATAATTGCGATTTTTCTGATTAAAAAAAATTGTGATTGCAATTAAGAACATTTAATTAATTCCTTCAAAATAGCTCCAGGTTTGCTGTGCTTGTTTGTAGGGATGCACAATTTAGAATAACTAACTAACTAAATAAATAATTTAATTTCACAGTACCACTATGACATTACAATACTAATATTTATGGCTTTTTTAATGAGCTGCTCATGTCTAAAAGAACACAGTGCCACTCTTCACTCTGAAATACGCAACATTTATATTTATTTTATTAAATCATAGCCTTTGTGATTTGATAACTGCACTAAGCCATATCAAGATTTCAGTTATATTATTAATAATTGCCCAGCCCTAATCTTAAAAAAAAAAACTTGTTAAATGTTACATGAACAACAGACTTGGGCAAGCAAGCACCTAACAACAACTGAGAATATCCTAGCAACCACTTAGCAACAGGCTAACAACTACCCAGAACACCTTAGCAACTGCTTAGCAATGTGCAACAACATGGCGTTCACTAATTAATTTGCTGTCTACTTTCATAAAATGTATAAAATGCACAGCTACATTCATAGTTTTAGTGTGATACACAAATGTAACAAAAAGACTAATTTTATCAGATAGCATCCTGTCTGTTTCACAGCGAATTGCATTCTCACAAGTTTTTTTTCCCCTCACACCTTGGCACAGTGTGCTAGCAGAACAGCTGCGGTGATGAACTCACCCTGAGGCGCTAACACCTTTGCTGTAAGGCGAACGTCTTGACATGTCCTGTTCGGACACAACAAAACTGCCTGCTCTCAAGAGCCGTTCCCCACAAGAGCGATGGCCCGCCGCCAGCTCCCTTACATCTGGTGTCCAGCACTGACTGCAGCTGGACAAATGCCGAGGGCTTGGACACAGCTCTGTTTTTAGACCCAATAGGTCTGATGCTCTGACATGTTTTCACATCTCCCTCCAATCGCTGTTTGTTAGACAGATGTGGAAACTGGTGGGTTACTGTCAACAGAAGAATGTGCAACAATCCCCTTTAAATCTTTTAAAAATTAATTTTTAAAGGCTGTCAAGTTCAGTTGGCTAAGCTTTTCCCCAGTTTTCTGGATGCAAATCTAGGCATCATGCACATCAAAAACAGGCAAAGCAACAAATGAATATTATTCAACATATCCTAGCTTTTACAGAAAATATTCAGATGTAACCTCCTTTGCAATCGTTAACATTTTCATGAGTAACTCTAATTAGACTTCTTTTTTTTTCTCAGTAACTGTAACGGATTACAGTTACATTTATTTTGTAATTAAATTACGTAACATAGTTACATGTAACTAGTTACTCCCCAACACTGGCTAGAAGCTAGTTAGCTAGATTTGTGGCAATCACTGTGCAGTTTCAAGGAAAAACTAATTACAATTAGCAACTAATTATGTTACTATATGTTTTAGTAGCATAACAGTAGTTTAAGGGATCATCATTTACTCACTCTCAAGTTATTCCAAACCTATATTAATTTTTTTCTTCTGTTTCTTTCTGTTAAACAAAGAAGATATTTTAAAGAATGTTGGTGACCAAACAGTTGCCGGTAGCCATTGACTTCTGTAGTATAAAAAAACAAACAAACAAAAAATACTATGACAGTCACAATCTCTAGCTGGAGTGCCCGTGAGTTTTGCTAGAGGGCACTACGTTACAGACTCTTGCCACTTTACCCCAGACTTCATTCCCTCATAATACTTTGCCTGGACACATCATCACTGATTGCATTCACCTGTGTCTTGTTACCTCATCTGTCTCACCCTATTTAAAGCCTGGTTTCTCTCTTTTGCATGGCTGAGTATTGTTTAGCCTGTGTTTAGCCCTAGTTCCTGTGTTTCCGTGTTCCGTCTTGCCTTGCCTTGCCTTGCCTTGCCTTGCCTTGCCTTGCCCTGCCCTGCCCTAGTGGTGGGCAGAGTGAGGATTCATGAAACACTGAAACAGTCGAAGCAAATGTGCCGAGGCTTTGAAACAATTAGACACCCGTCTCTACGGTAACACTTAGTGGTCATTTTCAAGTATTGATCTGAAACAGCATTGACAACGAATCAGTTAATTCGAATCAGTTGCTTGTCATTCCACTATGTGGGTTGGGGGAGTGGTTAGTGTGCAAGATTGGCATGTTGTCAGAACCTGTCACTTTAGGTTCGAATCCCAGGTGAAGCATGTATGTAATTATAATAAATATTTGAAAGTTGTGTTTTTATTGTTCTGTTCTTGTAATGTGTTGTAACATCTCTCTGACAACTGAATTAACGCTTTGTGAATATTTTATTTTGGTCATGAAAAAATTAACATTAATAAAAGACATCAAGCCACAATGCCTGGCATTTTTTACATATAAAGATTTTTATTTAAATATATTAATTGTTCTGCTGCATTAACTCCACTTTTATACTTTGCGGGAGTTAGGTTAAGACAAATGTGCGACTGTGTGGTTTGTTCACAACCCTGTCGATCAAAAGCAGATTCGGGTCTCAAAACACTTGTGAAACGCCCCGATGCTTTGATTCGCCTTAGTCACGTGACATGGGTGTTTCGAATCACACTTCAGAGCAGTGTTTCGAAACATCTGCGCTTCGGGATCTCGACACCGTGTCGAAATGTCAGTTTTGCGTCAGCCATCCCTACTTTGCCCTGCCCTGCCTTGCCTTGCCTTGCCTTTGACCCTGGACTGTTCCTTGTTTTCTGATCGTTTGCTGCCTGCCCTGACCTTTTGCTTGTTTATTGGATTACTCTTTTGTCTGCCCTGGATTATACCTGTTTGCCCCTGTCTGTTTTGACCACTCTTGTAATAAAGCCTGCACTTGGATCCTCAACTCCGTTGTCACACCACCCACATTACAAATGGCTACCGCCAACTGTTTGTCAATTGAACAATGCAGTTAAGTCAAGTCAAGTCAAGTCAAGTCTGCTTTATTGTCAATTCTTCCACATGTACAGCACATACACACAGAGAATTGAAATTGCGTTACGAGAAGAGTTCATGTCAAGAAGAGTTCATGATTAACTTAACAGTTCAGTAATATCATGGATAGATCCAAACACAACAAACAGTAAATGGGCGGTGACATTAGCGAAATGTAGGAAATTTAGAGGGGAAAAAATGGTCAGTTGTCTATTGTCAATAGTGTAGATTTATGAAGCACAACTCACACAGAGGTAACTTTCAAACCAAGTAGTTTTTGCTTCTTTGAAAACATTCTTCTCGAGCAAGTCCTGTGCAGCGCTGCTGACAATTTCCGTTAAACCGGGCATAAATGGTGTGATTTTCATCCGAGTTTGAGCCGAATTCTGACTCGTGCAATCCTTTTTTGTGTTGGGCCGAATTTCGGCTTTGTTGTGCATCTTTTGTCGTGCAGTGTACAAAGGGTAACGAGAAGCGATTAGCCTCTCCAGAGCGGCAATTGGATGGTCGCATGAATTTCTGACATGTCAGAAATTTTGGTCGCCCCTCGTGAGGGTATCGCACAGCTGAAACGGAACTACGAACCGACTGCCCTAATTTTTTTCCTCACTGCGCCTGCGTGAAAACAGAAATTAAACCATGGCGATATGGCATGTGGTTTGGACAGAAGCGATGGTGTGTTTATTTTGCACGTATAGTGTGAGCATTCAAGTTGCATCTTGACAAATGGACCATATAGTGTGAGCACATAAATCTTGAGCTTTGCCTTGACATCGCATGCGATTAACTTGTACGGTGAGAGTTGGTATTTAATAAAAACTTTGCTGAAATCACACAGTGTATGCCCAGCCTAACCCGAATGAAGCATTTTGATGGACTGCTCTTGCTTTCGCTTTGGATGTGCGCACGCTCTTCTGGAAGAAGTGCCCACACAAGAAATTCCACCCTTCATGATTGAGGTCTGCGCGGGACTATTTTTTTAGTCCTGCTCCCGCAAGGTTATATTCCGCACCCACCCGCTCCCCCTATATATTCACTCTTTGTTCACCCACTGTCCGCTTAGAATAATTTTCTTCCCGACCTGACCATTCCCGCTAAATTTAGATCTCGTTTCCAGAATCTCAAATTTAAATTTCCATTACTGAAAAAGAGACATAGCCTAACAAATTCATCTTGTCAAGAGTCTTGAATTTAATGACTTTGACTTGAATTTATATGAATTATCTTAAGACACAAAATTTGTTTAATATTTTATGCAACAGTAGGGAAAAAAGTGTCAGAGAAAATAAAAATGTTGTACAAAAACTGTATTTCTTATTTTTATTCGTCTTGTCAGGACACAATTTGTTTAACATTTACAACACAATAGGAAAAAGTGTTGCAGTTCACGCGGGAGAGCTGCGGGAATGCAGACCTCTACTTCATGACGTCATCCAGGGCCAGCTCCTCCAAAACCATGAGGAGAAACGCCACCTAATCTCGTCAAACTTTACTTCTATTTCTTTACTTTAGTTTATTTTATTTTCCGTTGAGAGTTTCGTGTTTCGAGTTAAGTTTTGCCTAACACCGCATCTCCGAGTCCGACCTCGAGTGCCGTCAAAACTTTAACCAGACCACAGCTCCGCGTCGTCAGCCAACGTGGCCTCAAAGAAGGGTAACAAAACATCCACACTCTTCAACTTTGTCACTAAAGACTCAAGCCTTGCACTGGATGGCACCCAGTGGCAAAACCACACCAGAGTCCTCCATCAAGAGCATAGAGAACGTGACACCC
>NW_015546075.1:0-143 GCF_001515605.1 Sinocyclocheilus anshuiensis
TAACACCCGATGTACTTGTTACATCATAAGAAGAATGGCATCTACGTGAATATTAGTCTGTTTTATTCTTCCAAGGTCACCGTAGCCACCCAGATCCAGTCCGTATCCAGATCAGATGGTCACTGCAGTCACCTGGATCCAGT
>NW_015546075.1:195-4187 GCF_001515605.1 Sinocyclocheilus anshuiensis
GTCCAGATGGTGGATCAGCACCTAGAGACGACCTCTACAGCCCTGAATGTCAGCGGAGACCATGTCAACTAGACGAACCCTAGAGACAGATCCCCTGTGAAGACTTCGTCGGCCATCGGCACAAGACCACGAGAACCAGATGAGTCCTCTGGTTGGAGCCTGGAATTAAACCACACCATGCTGGTTTCGTCTGGCCAGAAGAGAACTGGCCCCCCGACTGAGCCTGGTTTCTACCAAGGTTTGTTTTCTCCATTTCTGTCACCGATGGAGTTTTGGATCCTTGCCACTGTCGCCTTTGGCTTGCTTAGTTGGGGACACAATTTCTGGCAACACTGTTGACTTGACTGCACAGACGCTATTGGAAGAGAACTGAACTGAGCTGGACGATGACATCACCGAATCAACAATGAACTGACTTTAACTGATAAACTGACTGTTTTCTATTGTGCTCTTGCATTATCAGCACACGTTTTTCCTGTTTAACACTGTAAAGCTGCTTTGACACAATCTGTATTGTATAATGTATAAAGTAAATAAAGGTGACTTGACTTGAAAAAGAAATGTGCATTAACATTGTACCAACAGATGTATGATGTATCTAGATTAAATATTCCATCATTGCACAAATTCTATAAAGCATACATAGAAAATTAATCAAACTTCTAGACACTAAATTTAAAGGTGTCTATTTATAGACAATTTTTGCAACATGTTATTCAGAAAGAATAAGATTAACCTTAAACCAAATCAAAACAAACAAAAATCTGATGACCTACCTCTGGATCTCAGATAACCCCCAAATATCTGATGTACAAAAGTGGTTGCCTGAGTTTGCCTGTCCAATCTGACAATAAATGACAATAATTCAGTATTAGACTGGATATAAGCATGCAGTCATTACAGTTAATGCACTGATGAATGATGAAATGCTTATTTCATGCCTTATAATGCTAGTAAACTGGCAAACAAAATTGCATTGTGTGAACTCACTTGTTTCCAGGCAGGCAGGACTTTTGCATAGCATCCACTGTGTACCTCAAGAACTCATGAGCATCTTCTTGACTTCCAAATCTGAAATGCTTTCCAATCCCTGAGGATAAGAACAAAAGATCAGTGGTCCAGGTTATAAATCATCCTGGACCATTCTTTATCGCTTAACTCCAGCAAAAAAGCACTGTGGCTGTGTTGCTTGTTTTTATACAAACTTCAAGGTTTAACCTTAATAATTATCTTGTCAAAACCCTCAACTCTTATCTAGCACTAAAAGGGTTTATGTAGCACTTGAGTGTTATATTACTAGTATAGCGGGGTAAGTTGTAATTTTGTCACGATTTTTAAGCAAATGTTACATCTTAAACTGAGCACTCACGTTTTAGCTCATTAAGCACACTGATAGGCTTAATGACGTTTCCAGAGTTGGCGAATACTTGGATGATGTGATTTTGCATGGTACACATCATGCAAAACCCCGGCTCATGACCTGCATGTAAAGAGAATGAATGTACATTGTTAGAACAAAGCCATGCCAAGCATTAGGGCTGCACGATAAATCGCATGTGATATTTAATGCGCATCTTGTCAGTAAAGACGGTTCTGTAATCAGCGGTAAATCTCCATCACCTGCGGGCTTTCACATTGAGCAGCATTAACTACACAGAGCTGTTGTTCACTGACGAGTTGCGCAAAACCACGTTCATATTCACGTGATTTTTTGCGCAGCTCGTCAGTGAACAACGGCTCTGTGTAGTTAATGCTGCTCAATGTGAAAGCTTGTTCCACCCAGTTAAGATGCAGTTGATTGACAGAAATGAGGGTGATAGCTATTCCTTCAAAAAGTTAATTTAAAAAAAGCAACAAAAAAAAACTACTAAAATAAAGAAGAAACCACTTCAAAATACTTTGAAATGTGTTTCCATAAACATTTCCTCACACCAAAACATATGATAGGTCACAAATAAGGGAACATTTCTAGTCAGCCAGTACTATCACAAAATAAACCCAGAAAGGGTCGACAGGGTTTTATAAATTAATCCTACATTTAATTAAATGAGAACAAAGAGACCACTGCAGTCACCTGGGTCCAGTCCGTATCCAGACCAGATGGTGGATCAGCACCTAGAGACGACCTCTACAGCCCTGAAAGTCAGCTGAGACCATGTCAACTAGACGAACCCTAAAGACAGATCCTCTGTGAAGACCTCGTCGGCCATCGGCACAAGACCACGAGAACCAGATGAGTCCTCTGGTTGGAGCCTGGAATTAAACCACACCATGCTGGTTTCGTCTGGCCAGAAGAGAACTGGCCCCCCGACTGAGCCTGGTTTCTACCAAGGTTTGTTTTCTCCATTTCTGTCACCGATGGAGTTTTGGATCCTTGCCACTGTCGCCTTTGGCTTGCTTAGTTGGGGACACAATTTCTGGCAACACTGATGACTTGACTGCACAGACACTATTGGAAGAAAACTGAACTGAGCTGGAAGATGACATCACTGAATCAACAATGAACTGACTTTAACTGATAAACTGACTGTTTTCTACTGTCCTCTTGCATTACCAGCACACGTTTTCCTGTTTAAAACTGTAAAGCTGCTGTGACACAATCTGTATTGAATAAAGCGCTATATAATAACACTGTAAAGCTGCTTTGACACAATCTGTATTGTATAAAGTACTATATAAATAAAGGTGACTTGACTTGAAAAAGAAATGTGCATTAACATTGTACCAACAGATGTATCTGGAGCATAGATTAAATATTCCATCATTGCACAAATTCTATAAAGCATACATAGAAAATTAATCAAACTTCTAGACACTAAATTTAAAGGTGTCTATTTATAGACAATTTTTGCAACATGTTATTCAGAAAGAATAAGATTAACCTTAAACCAAATCAAAACAAACAAAAATCTGATGACCTACCTCTGGATCTCAGATAACCCCCAAATATCTGATGTACAAAAGTGGTTGCCTGAGTCTGCCTGTCCAATCTGACAATTAATCAAAATAATGAAGTATTAGACTGGATATAAGTTTGCAGTCATTACAGTTAATGCACTGATGAATGAAGAAATGTTTATTTCTTGCCTTATAATGCTAGTAAACTGGCAAACAAAACTGCATTGTGGGAACTCACTTGTTTCCAGGCAGGCAGGACTTTTGCATAGCATCCACTGTGTACCTCAAGAACTCATGAGCATCTTCTTGACTTCCAAATCTGAAATGCTTTCCAATCCCTGAGGATAAGAACAAAAGATCAGTGGTCCAGGTTATAAATCATCCTGGACCATTCTTTATCGCTTAACTCCAGCAAAAAAGCACTGTGGCTGTGTTGCTTGTTTTTATACAAACTTCAAGGTTTAACCTTAATAATTATCTTGTCAAAACCCTCAACTCTTATCTAGCACTAAAAGGGTTTATGTAGCACTTGAGTGTTATATTACTAGTATAGCGGGGTAAGTTGTAATTTTGTCACGATTTTTAAGCAAATGTTACATCTTAAACTGAGCACTCACGTTTTAGCTCATTAAGCACACTGATAGGCTTAATGACATTTCCAGAGTTGGCGAACACTTGGATGATGTGATTTTGCATGGTACACATCATGCAAAACCCCGGCTCATGACCTGCATGTAAAGAGAATGAATGTACATTGTTAGAACAAAGCCATGCCAAGCATTAGGGCTGCACGATAAATCGCATGTGATATTTAATGCGCATCTTGTCAGTAAAGACGGTTCTGTAATCAGCGGTAAATCTCCATCACCTGCGGGCTTTCACATTGAGCAGCATTAACTACACAGAGCTGTTGTTCACTGACGAGTTGCGCAAAACCACGTTCATATTCACGTGATTTTTTGCGCAGCTCGTCAGTGAACAACGGCTCTGTGTAGTTAATGCTGCTCAATGTGAAAGCACGCAGGTGGAGATTTACCGCTGATTACAGAACCGGCTTTCTGACAAGATGCGCATTAAATATCGCATGCGATTTA
>NW_015546075.1:4414-17623 GCF_001515605.1 Sinocyclocheilus anshuiensis
ATGACCTACCTCTGGATCTCAGATAACCCCCAAATATCTGATGTACAAAAGTGGTTGCCTGAGTTTGCCTGTCCAATCTGACAATAAATGACAATAATTCAGTATTAGACTGGATATAAGCATGCAGTCATTACAGTTAATGCACTGATGAATGATGAAATGCTTATTTCATGCCTTATAATGCTAGTAAACTGGCAAACAAAATTGCATTGTGTGAACTCACTTGTTTCCAGGCAGGCAGGACTTTTGCATAGCATCCACTGTGTACCTCAAGAACTCATGGGCATCTTCTTGACTTCCAAATCTGAAATGCTTTCCAATCCCTGAGGATAAGAACAAAAGATCAGTGGACTATGTTATAAATAACTGTCATCCTGAACCATTCCTTATCCCTTAAATTAAAAGCACTGTGGCTGTGCTGCTTGTTTTTATATGAACTAAGTTTTAACCTTAATAATTATTTTGTCAAAACCCTCAACTCCTATCTAGCACCATATCTGCAGTTGTACCACCTTTTTATGTAGCACTTGAGCGTTATATTAATAGTTTAGTAAATTGTAATTTTGTCACATGATTTCAAAGAAAATGTTACATCTTAAACTGAGCACTCACGTTTTAGCTCATTAAGCACACTGATAGGCTTAATGACGTTTCCAGAGTTGGCGAATACTTGGATGATGTGATTTTGCATGGTACACATCATGCAAAACCCAGGCTCATGACCTGCATGTAAAGAAGAAGAATGTACAGCATTAGAGAAAAGGCATGCTAAGCATATATACAATGTTGCAAAATCTTGCACACTTGCATGTTTTGGAATGCTCTCTGATCAGCATGTAGTTGGCAAGGGGAGCCGTGTAGGTCAGACACTGCAGGGTAGAGTTTAGGAAACATGTGTTGCCCAGGTTATGGAGACCTGCTCCAACGCGGTGGCCCTGGTTCCATTTCAAGCAAAGCCGCTCTGGGGAAAACAGGACTTTTTGAGGAAGAGCAATGCCATCCCCACTGGTCATGACCACTGCATGGTCCAAAAAAACAAAAAGAGACATATATTACACAAACAATGCAACATAACCTATTGTTGTACTTTAAAAGTGGTGATACAAAAAGCACTTGCCTTGCTCTCGGGGCCTTTCGACTTGGAGTGCTGTGTTATCACTACCATTCAGAGTCACTCCAATGGTCGAGGCCGTACAGGCAGTCTTGGCCCTTGAAATCTCAGTGGCAGAAGGGCCAACACTCCAGCTCGAACTACTGCTCTCCATGTCTCTGGAGGAGAAAGGTGTCAGGGAGCTGGAGTGCTTGCACCGCACTGACTCCAGGTCAGGTTTCTCTGGAGGTTTGTCAACTATGGTCATTATTCATTTTCTGTGGAAAAACAGACGCGCGTCAACTCGATCATTTTTGACAAGGCAGACAGATTTTTCATTGGCATGTGAAGTGGTTTTAAAGGCACATGTTCGGGTTAAACTAGTCAGGTGTCAAATGCAACAGGTAACTGAGAGGAAAGCAAAAACTCTCTAGCACAAAGTTGCTTTGCTCCTCAAAGGTAAAGATGTCTAGTGTAAACTGCTTCTGACCTTCTCTTACTCTAATAAAATATATAGTTTAAACAAACGGATATATTCATCAAACAATGTCCTAACAAATTATTTAAACAGGCCAGAACAATAAAACATACATAAATCATTGTTCATGTTACAGCACAGGGCCAGTGTAAACAACACTAATATATGCTAATTATACCACTTAATAAATGTGTGTTACTATGTAATATATGATTGCAATAACGTTTTTGGCTCAGTTTAAGTCTCGGCCATTTGTTTATTTAAAAAAAAAATTCGGTACATTAAATAAATGGTATTTCTTCAAGCCATTCAAAAGTTTAAAGTCTAACGTTATATTTGTCAACCTAAAAACTACATACCTTCATAAAAACATTTAGTCGCATAACTTCGTAACAAGTAAATACAGTGCAAAAAGACTAAAAACCACTAATACAGCATCAAAGAAGATAACGAGTTAAATGCCTAAGACATCGCGCTAAAGTGAAAGTACAACAAATACAAGTGAATGTTGAACCCCAAACACACTTAGTCGATTCTCACTACGCAAAACAACATCTAAAATTGTACGTATTCCTTTCCTTGTTAACGGCCAACCAAGATTTGATCGAATAAGCTTAATATGTGTTGATGTATTAACGCCGGTGTGTGTTGATGTACTGAGCTGCGCGCGCCAGCATGGGCCCGTGGCCTCCTCGGCTACTTCATGATAGCAATAGTTTACAGTAAACTCTCATATCAACACATTCCACCTCAGCAAAATGTGTGTACCTTTGATTACGTCGTCAGACTCTGACACTCAAAACACAGTTTAACAACTACAGTGGCGTTTCCGTGTGTGATTTTGCATGAGGAAATTATCCTGTAGTACAGTCTCCGCACGTCCGCCAACTGTTATCTGGTGTGCTCGGCTAAAGGCTTCTCGTGCGAGATAGGCCTCTGCCGCACGTTCTTTATACACCAAATACTACGGGTAAATATATTTGTAGTGGTAATAAATGTATGCGAAATTTAACTGGCTAGCCACATTTTTTGTTGGCGCCAGAAGTTCAGACTGATTTAAAGACCGCGGTATTGTACGTTAGCTACAAACGCCATGGTAACGGCGAAACGTAACAATACAGATGGAACATGGCATAAACAACTTCCAGAAGCCCGTCTGTGAATAAATATGATGATATATGTGGTGTGTCTCTTTCACAAACAAACAATACAACAGTACTAAATTAAATGACCCAAATTTCGAATTTAATCGGAAGCAGGTAAAAAGGAGGGGCACGGTATTTAAAATTCACCGGTGCCTTGGGCAACGCCGAAGAAAGACTCGTTGCGAAACCCGGTGTTTTCAATTTCGTGCCACGCAATAAACGCAACCACACAACACGCGCTCTCCAAAAATCACCTTCAGCAATCATATGTGATATTTAAATCAAATAATGCACATACCTGTAAATTTATGATTAATTTAAATGAGTTCATCCATTCTAAAATCCAAAGAGCGTCCGGCGGTGAACAATGACGTAGTTTCACCACGGGCCCATCCGGGTTCTTTCGTAATGTCAGCCAACCCAGTGTCGTGTGGATGTGGCCTTATTGAACGCGACCGTCAAGGCAGTGAATGTCTTTGTTGCTGTCAACTCGTCGAGAATAACAGTTTCCGTGGCTATATTCAGAGTAGTGTTTCGTACACATTTATATTACTGTAGAGGCGTTTTATAGTGGGTAATGGGTATTAGTGGATCGTACGGTAGGTTGTGGCATCTCATTATCCAACATGAATGTTTTTTCTTATGTAAATCTCACTGTGTTATTTCTAAGTTAAAGTTTAAATTGTTCAGTACGATATATTGCATCATTATCATGAATATTAAAAATACCCCAAGGTCATTGATAAGGCTACAAAAGTTATTTTGAAATTATAACACTGGAATGCATTAATAATTAAGTTTAAAAATGTAAAGATGTCATCTTAAGTATTAAAACGATAAATATTATTGTCATGTTTATTAAGAATACTATTGCGGTACTATTTACTTTTGAGGTGATATTTACTCAGCTTTAAAGAGTCAGATAAATGGAGACTAATGCACCATTGGCATGGGACTTTACTTTACAAACCTTTTGTCAAGTTAAATATGGCACTCATTTATATACATACAAGCAGAGCTGCACTCACACATACAACCATTTCCAAACAACAATTCATATAATGTACAAATATTGAGCACTTATGGCATTTCAAAAGAGTGACTATTATTATATATTTTCTGGACTGTGTATTGCAGTTTGAGAGATCTGTAGCTCACTGATCTGTCTCCTGAGCTGAACAATTTCTTCTTCTTGTTCATCAAGCTTGCGTTTCAAACTGTGAATAACCTAAAATAAAGAATGCAAACAAAGTTACAAGATCAAACGTTTCTTCAAAGCAACAAAGGTAACTAAAATGTGATTATACATGAACTTTTGGTTTGTGTTCCATTTTGGGGGTAAAAAAAAAACATTAGAGTCACACATACCATGTCATTGGCGCTGAAGAGGTCACTCTGAAGTAACTGAGATGCACTTGGTCGCACTAAGGGATCAGTGCTGGTCAGTAGGGTGATACACTTGGCCAGAAGTGGCCAGCTTTTAGATAGAGTGTTGGGGATATTGCCCTGCCGTAGTTCTCCAAGTGTGTGCACACGCTCCATCTCGGTCCCAAATGGCTGGAATAACTCAAAGGCAATCACTCCTATACTGTACAGATCTGACTGTACAAATGAAACAAATACTGAGCATCAAGTTTTACTACCACATTTTTAGTATGTGTCTAAGATGAAACAGCCACGCACCGAAGTTCAGCCTAAAAAACATCAGACTTTACATTATAACAGTTTGTAACTTTACAGTTTTTTCTTACCTTTGAATCATAGTGAGAACCCTCAAATTGTTCTGGGGCAGCGTAAACAAAAGTTCCCACTCCACTAGTGTGAGCTGAATCTAGTGTGAAAAGTGTAATGAGAAATAATATGTTGCATTAGTTCACTGCTGCCATTGCTGCCATTTACTGTTACCTGCCAGTTAATCAGAGGTAGTTTCGCAACAAATGGGAAAATGAGGATAATCAATGTAAAAATGTATTTGTAAATATTATAGTTCAGAATTTGTAATAACTTAAAATACTCTTGTGAATACAGAAGAGGTTACAAGGCCTGTCACCTGTGTTTACACCTGCTTGAGAGCTGGAGGGCCGCTGCTCATGTTCATCCATTATTATGTTCCGGCAAGCCAATCCAAAGTCCCCTATCTTCACATGGCACTCAGGTCCATGAAGGAAAATGTTTCTAGGCTGTAAATAAATAAATATACTTGTAACAAACTTGCAACAAACAGACACTATAAAAACAGTAAGTGTGAGCAACCTTAAAATAATCGAAACTGAGATGCTATTAGGACTAAAAATTCTTTTGATTAAAATAAATAAAAAAAATTATGTGGAGAGAACCCATATTGTGCAGTTCCCATACAGATTTTGCATTATAAATGAATTTTTAAATCTTTTTTATATATATTTTTTTATTGTTACACAAATAGAAGATCCACAGTAATAAATATCCAAAATTATTTTGTTAAACAGTTTTAACATATTAATCGCTTTAAAAAAAATTACATTTGTTTAGGAATTTCATAGGTAACTGTGTATTCTAGCCTTTTGTTTATTAAAAAATGTGTGCAGATCCAAGTGGTATTCGGGCTTACTATTATATAGATTAAAAATACTTATGAGAAAGCAATTCATGCTTATAAGACTAAGTATCCAGAAGAGATGCGTGAGAAATACTGTGTTACCTTACTGTGACAAACAGATAGAATTTGTTTGTGAGGGACAAGAAGAGTGTTTGTCAAAGTGACTATCTGCAACTCATTTTATTTTGAAATAGTTGATTGTTAAATGCCATGCTGGCTGTATACTGTTGCTTTGCAAAAGTCCAACCTGCTTTGCAAATTGTTGTGCCACACCAGCCCAATATCTGTTATCAAAACACTAGGTCTCCTCCCATGCAGACTAATGCATTTACAGTTTCAAGCCAGACATGTACTAGATATTTGTGTGGTGAACAATACCAAGTTATGCAAACCAACAAAATAAGTACACATACCTTAAGGTCTCTATGCATAATACCACGGGAATGAATGTACTCCACTCCTTCAAGTATTTTCTTTAAAATTTTCAATGCGTGTTCAGAGTCAACTGACTCGCAAGGATCTGTGGATCAATGTATTGGTTAAAAAAATGCTAAAATAATCAAACAACACAATTATATGCTGTGATTGAATGTAAAAAAAAAAAATCTGTGATTGTAAGTCCATTGTATGCTCTGGAAATCAGCTTTTCTTGTCTTTCCTGTTCAGCCAATGTGTCAGCCAATGCAAAAACAGGAAACGGGTGTACTGTATGTAAGTGACTACTATATTTGTTATATAAGTGTTATATAAAGGAAGGGAATCTGAGCAATTTATAAGACTTCCAAAAAAGTACCTATTTAATGGCATTTAAAGAAAGAAGTGCAGACTATGTGTAGTGTAAGTATGTGAAGTGCAAACTCCTCTGTGAACTATAGTAAATTCATGTGAATAAAGTGATCTCACCTACTAACATCAAGAGTCCCTCTGTGGTCCTCAAGTTTCTTTCCTGTATCCAGTCTTTCAAAGATCGCTCACACAGCTGCATTTGTATATAAAGCATTAAATGGAATTGAACCTATAGACAGGAACAAGAAAAAATGATGAAAAACATAAAAGATTTCCTCATTTAAATCAATTGTTACATTCAGTGTTTAGTGAACCATATACCTCGTGTGCCTGCTTTTCGGACCATTCAGCAGTGTCCATATCAATGTAAGAGTTATTGTTCAATTCCAGTCTGTTTTGACTGAGGTCGTCCTCTGAGAGTGTTGAGCTCTCCCATTTAGCTGCAGGGCATTTGTTCACTGTAGCACGTGGCTTTCCCAGAAACACACATGGAACAAAGTTTTGTGGGTTGCGGACATTTTTTGGGCAAACAGCATGTCCCATCTCTTCTTTTAAAGTTGAGGGTTTCACTGAGAGGCTCTCTAATGCAACCTGATTTTCTTTGGCTTCTGCTTGTTCAGAATGTTCAAAAACAATGGACGATCCATTGCTGCTGATAGTGTTTTCCTGTGTACACCTGAAGCAAGAAACATTTTCAATATGCTATTGTAAACGTGTTACAATTAGTCAATTGTGTTGGGAAAAAAATGTTCAAACCATCTTACCCATCTTTCTGTAAAGGTTTCTCTAATGCTGTAAATGTTTGTGAAATAAGGGATTTTGGATCTAGTGAGAAAAACAGAAAATTGTACATGTTTGTATCATTTTTGTATGACTCAGGAAATACTGAATAAAGCAAAGCATGATTCAAATGGCTATATCTCCTAATGTAACAACATCAATACAGCAACTAACTTTTCACAGCAGGCTGAACATGCTCCATCCATGCTGTGTGATATCCAACAATATTGGGATGCTGAAGGCTGGAGAGCACTTTAACCTCTCTAAGAACCTGCAAGGAGATAAAAACAGATGCAATAAGGTATATTATCTCTAAATCATATAGATTTGGGGGGTAAATTACCACTATATTAACTGAATCTGTGACATACTTTACCTTCATACAGTCGTCTCTTGTTACTTTCTTGATGAGAATTTTTTTCACCGCATATTCCTGACCATCGAGCTTGTTTGTGACCTAAAACATTATTATTGTTTTTAGTAAGCACCTTTCAACGTCATGTGTTCACTCTATTTAAGAGTACAATATGATCAAAACATCTCCTTACTTTAAACACTTTGCCATAGGATCCTTTACCCAGTGTTGCGATTTCTTCAAATTCACTAAGGTAACGGGATGTGTGTGCTTGGAAAAGACCATCTTTGGTTCTAGGATAGATAAGCATATCTCAGTCATTTTAAAGTAAATGTAAAAGTACTGGTAGTACACTACCATTCAAAGGTTTCGGGTGAGTATAAGAAATTTTTCTTCAACAAGGATTAAGTTCCATTAAGTTGATCAAAAGTGACAGTGAAGACATTTATGATGTTACAAAAGATTACTTATATTTTAAATAAATTCTGTTCTTTTGAACTTTCTATTCATCAAAGAATCATAAAAATAAATCCACATTTACACCAAAATATTAAGCAGCACAACTGTTTTTTAGCATTGATAATAATAAGAAATATTTCTTGAACACCAAATTAGCATACCAGAATGATTTCTAAAGGATCATGTGACATTGAAGACTAGAGTAATGGCTGCTGAAAATGCAGCTTTGCCTTCACAGGAATCAATTACATTTTAAATAAATGCAGCCTTTGTGACTATAAGAGATTCTTTAAAAAACATTTAAAAAATCGGATCCTATTTGACCCTAAGCCTTTGAACAGTAGTGTATATTACGTGGAGCTTCTACAAGTGTAAAAGTGTTCACCTTAGGCTCTGGCCTTCTTTATTCAAGTATCTATGTTCCTGCAGAATCCAAAAGATGAACAGGTTTTTTGTTTTTGTTCATGAAAGCAACAGCTGCATAGAAGACATAAAAAAATAAATGAAATTGATGATGAATTATGTCGGATTACCTGGGGGAAGAGAGATGAGCTGGTCGCGTGCAGGAGCTCTGTGAATGCCCGGTTATGCTGTAGTCGGACCGTACTAAACTCATCACTGATAGCCAGTGGTGACAGGAGGTTCATGGCTGCTAAACGCTGGCCTATCACTGACAAATGTAAGACAAATAACAGATTATTAAAAAAAATAAACAAAAGGTGCCTATTTATAAGGCAGTATCAACCTACCCTTAAACAGCATGCGTGAGCGTGTTGGATCACTCTCGTACACAAAGCACAAGTGTTCCAGTAGAGATCCCAGCAGCAGTTGGTTGGGAATGGCAGAGGCAAATTCCTGGATCGATGGATACTGTCTCCCCGCCAGCAACACTTCACAGTTATTGTCCGAGTCTGAGGCTACATTTATATGACAATTAAAAACGTTGAATACTATATGTTTGACTATGTTTGAATATCAAATACACAAAATAAGTGAAAACTAGCCAAACTGAGTCTAAAAAGGACTTGGATTCGAGATTTCTTACCTTCTGCAATAACTTTGGCAATTAAAGCAATAATGTCATTTTCCCCTGAATCCATTTAGACACCAAGCATTTACGGTACTCTCTTAACAGCTGAGCAAAGAGAAATATACCAATGCTGCATCTTCAGTGTACAGTTGGGGTGGGTAAGGTCTAAATTCACTTATCAGCTTGAAACATTTTCAAGTTACCCCCCACACCCCTAATAAGTAACACAGATAAAATATTGGAGGAGGGACATCTTAAATCAATTTAGTTGTTTGGACATACTTTGACAGATTGTGCACATGATATTTAAAGCCATTATCATCCAAAGAGAGTAAATAACCTTAATTAATACTAGGTTTATACGCCCAAACTCTAGCCATGACTACAGTCATGAATGAAAGGGGCTGCACTTTATATTGCAGCGGACTCACTATCAAACTGGACGTCATCCTCCGTATCTGTCAGGCTGAATATTCCTCCTCTTGGTCCTCTGTCTCGAGTGGAAAGGCCCTGTCGGACATGAAAGCTACGGCTGTTAGCAGTGGAATCTACACGGCTACTCGAACTTTCTTCTGCCATGAGTCTCTCTTTTGTGTGAAACATGACGTTTTGCTAAAAGACACTTCTGTTCATCCCATTCAGTAGCTCCATTCAGAAGGGCCAAAATTTAAAAAAAAAACAGCCCTTTTAATTTGCCCCCCACTTCCACGTTTTAAAACCGGCCGAATAGAAATACCACGGCAAACCGACAGTGACCTGCCATGTTTCTACGGACAACAGTCAGGAAGTATCTCTAAGTTATTACCATGTGATGACGTGATGAACAACTTATGATAATATGCATCTAAACTTTAATCGAATAATCATTTGATTGATTTATTGTAGTTTCTACATACCTTTATCTCCATAAACAACACAAGTTACAATAAAATAACCTTAACAATGTTGTTGTTTCAGTGTCAGTTTCGTCTAATACTAGAATTGAACTTTTTACACAGTCCCTACTCAGGCAACCACGCGCAGGATGATGAAACCATAGACTGTATAGGATGAAACGTTTTAAAATAATGCATTAAAATCGGTACTTTAGTTTTATTACAATGCATCACAATCTGACACGTCAATAAAATGTAACCGATCAATAAGAAACAATAAAAAAGAAAACGCATTAATACGGAAAGACGAAACAGTGCACTTGGTGTACACAGTTGATCACATGCTACGCAAAACATGTGGTGACCTGACGTTGTGCGTCACACCGCGGGAAACGTCTACAGAGAGGCAGAGAGCTATTCAGTTGTGCGCATGTTTATTGCATATGAAATACTGAAGTGTGTTCCATTATAGTTCATCAGAACTAATTCCTTGTCGAAGCATTGGTTTTTGACACTGAGCAAGGAAAACACATTAAATTCCCGCTCCTTGTTTGACCTGGATACCGCAGGGAGCAGAAGCTATCAAAATACCTCAAATGCAACCCTTAAGTTAAGATTCTGTGACTGATACCATATATATTGCTACATAAAAAAATGTCAGACTCAAGGTAAGTGTTTATAGCTTTGCATATTAATTTTAGTAGTTTGCTACATTAGAACAACGAGAAATAATAGACTATAGTGATTGATAGAGATTATCTGCTATTCTGGACATACTGTTTACTATAGTGTTGTACAGTGCTGTTCACTAATGTTTCCCTTCATATTCTGTGTTTTAAATTCCTAGCACAGGTTCTGCTGGAGCCATAAAGGCAATAGACAAACAGTCTGTGCATCAGATCTGCTCTGGACAGGTGGTGCTGAGTCTGGCCACAGCTGTGAAAGAGCTGGTGGAGAACAGCATTGATGCTGGTGCCACTAATGTCGGTGAGCTCAAGGGATGAGAGCATGAGGAAACATTGCATTTGAGGTCATGCTACATTTGGTCAAGTGTCTTGTTTTCATACAGATGTCAAGCTAAAAGACAGTGGAATAGAGTTAGTGGAAGTTTCCGACAATGGAAAAGGTGTTGAGGAGCAAAACTTTGAGGGACTAAGTAAGTTGCCTTGTGAACATTAGAGATAAAAGACTGGCATGCTTACACTTCCGGTCAAAAGTTTGAAATAATTAAGATTTTTTTTAAAGGTTTTTGAAAGATATTTCTTATGCTTACCAAGGCTGTATTTATTCATATTTTTAAATGAATCCATTTATTCCTGTGATGGCAAAGCTGAATTTTAAGCAGCAATTGCTCTCATCTTCACTGTCACACGATTCTTTAGAAATCATTCTAATATGCTGATCTGGTGCTCGAGAAACATTTGATTATTATCAATGCTGAAAATAGTTTTTGCTGCTTTACTGAAGATCTGGAGTAATGGCTGCAGAAAATTCAGCTTTGCCATCACAGGGATAAATTATGTTTTAAAATATATTAAAATAGAAAACAGCTCTTTTAAATTGCAATAATATTTCACAATGTTACTGTTTTTATTATTGTATTTTTGATCAAATCATTTCAGGTGAGCATGAGAGACTTCTTTCAAAAACATTATGAAATCTAAATGATTTCTAATTTTTGACCGGTAGTAACTTATTTGTGTCCTTTCAACTTCTGCAGCTTTAAAACATCACACCTCTAAACTAAGAGATTTTTCCGACCTGATACACGTGGAGACGTTTGGGTTCCGTGGTGAAGCTCTGAGCTCACTTTGTGCTCTTAGGTAACACTTTACTTTGGATTTGTCCTCTTAATTCTTACAATATGAGTGTGATGATTATAGTATAGTGATGATCTCACAATTGTTCATGTTGTGATATCTTGTTTTGTTCATCTCTGATGACTAGTCTATCCACTAGTGATTCCTTAATGTACACTGTTTTTACTTATGATCGCAGTGATCTTAGTGTTGTGACCTGCCATGAGAGCGCTCAGATCGGAGCTCGGCTGGTGTATGACCATGATGGTCATCTCACTCAGCATGTGCCGCATCCCCGCCAACATGGCACAACTGTCACTCTGCAGAAACTCTTCTCCACATTACCTGTCCGACACAAGGAGTTCCAGCGCAACATCAAAAAGGTCTGCTGGGAGATACATGGGTACAGGGGTTTGCATCCATGTTTAGAAAGAAATTAACTAGAGTTTCTACACAGGAATATTCCAAGATGATTTTCGTCTTGCAGTCCTACTGCATCATCTCCACTGGTGTGCGTATTACATGTGCCAACCAGACGGGACAAGGCAAGCGCACCACAGTACTGTGCACCAGTGAGAGTAACAGCATGAGAGACAACATTGGAGCTGTGTTTGGACCTAAACAGGTGAGAATGACCTATTCTTTGTAGTGGATAATTTAAGAAGAGAAATTCTTGCATAGTGTTGTCAAAAGTAGCGATGTCGGTAGACCAGTCGGTACTGAAATTGTAAAAATGTGACAATACCAGCATTTCCCACTGGCATTTTGAGCGCTGTTGAGAGGATTCTTAAACACCTCTGATTGGCCATTGTGTTCACATGCTCAACAGAAATGTCTGTGATTGGCTACAATGATATGATCATTACTTCATTGCATCAGATCCGTCTATGAGCAGATATATTAGGGATCCGCTGATAGATGCAGCTTCGGTATGGTCACATTTTTTAAATTTCAGTACTGACATCAGTACTTTTGGCAACACTGTTCTTACACCAATATTGACAAACAGAACACACTTTGTTATATAATCATAACAAAGTACTTTTATGATTATTTATCCCTGTTGTTTGAAAGTAACATGTATTTCACATTTTTACTTCTCCACAGCTACAAAGTTTGATTCCCTTCCAACAAATATCTCCCGGTGAATCAATTAAGGAAGACTATGGTCTCGGGGAGGTAGATGTTCCTAAAGACCTTTTTGTGTGAGTTTTTCTGTGTAAACACATGACTTTGTTTGTGCACTTTCTGCAAATAAGGTAATGAAAACCATTTTATAACTTGGAATATTCCTGTGTAAAGTGATCGTTATTGATGATATTAAATTCTAGCATTGACGGGTTTGTGTCACAAGCGGATCATGGTGTTGGTCGAAGTGCTACTGACAGACAGTTCTTCTTTATCAATAAAAGACCCTGTGATCCAGTAAAGGTGTGGTCTCTTTTTTTTTTTAGTATGCTTTTTTGTGTTCATATAATTATATATATAATAAGTATAACATCATTATTGTTGTTGTTTTTTTGTAATATTTGCAGGCCTCCAAGCTTGTGAATGAGGTTTATCACATGTACAATCGGCATCAATACCCTTTTGTCGCTCTAAACATCACTGTTGCTTCAGGTAAGACTTGACAGAACAATAAAGAAATTTAATTGTATATAAAAGTGTACACTACTGTTACACTACTGTAGCATTTGATTTTAATTGATGAAAGGTGTCAGTAAAATATTTACAATGTTACAAAAAATTTATTATTAATAAACTCTGTTCTTCTAAACTTTCTATTAATTAAAAATTCATATACAGTGTATATATATATATATATATATATATA
>NW_015546075.1:17665-21014 GCF_001515605.1 Sinocyclocheilus anshuiensis
TAACACAGATTCAACAAAAATATTAAGCAGCACAAATGTTTTCTTGGGCAGTAATGGCTGCTGAAAATTCTGATTTGCAATCACAGAAATAAATTGAATTTTAAAACAACTGCAATAGAAACCAGTTAAATTGTAATAATATTTCACAATATTACTATTTTCACTGCATTTTTTATCATACAAATGGAGCCTGGGTGAACAAAAGAGATTTATTCAAAAATATAAATGCTAAATGCACTTAATTTATTGATACTTGTCATTTATCAATCAATTTTAATTCTTTGTTTCACATTAGACTGTGTGGACGTGAATGTGACTCCAGACAAACGTCAGATCCTTCTACAAGAGGAAAAACTCTTGCTGGCAATTCTGAAAAGCTCACTCATTGCTATGTTTGAGACTGGTGTCAATAAAATCAGTCTCAACCACATTACTCCAGCAATTACCAGTAAGTACATCAGACCTTTTAAGACATTTTATATGTTGTCTTGAAGTGTTATTACAGATGTTGATGTTGTTCTTCATTCAAGACTTGTGTAGACCAACCGAGACAAGTGCTGGTTCAGAAGATCGGGAAATAGGTTCTGTCTCTGAAGCACTTCCAGATGATGAACCCCCAAAGACTTCCATCAGTCTTGCTCGACTTAAAGAAGCATTTTCAAACCATCAGTTTCCTGGAATTGGGTCAAAGCAGTCTAGTCATAAAGCTGCCTGTTCTGGTTCCTCTCAGAAGAAGATGTTTTCCTTTGTGAGCTGCTCTAAAAAAATGACAGACATTATGAGGCCACCTTTAAAGTCCTCTCCAAGTTTCGCTGCCGTTTCTTCCATAAAAAAATCAACTGTTTGTCTAGCTAAATATAAAAGCACCTTTGATGGTGATGCTGAAGATTCTGAGGCTGCAAACCAAAATTCAGCTGAAGATGATCCAGAGATTTTACATGAAAACAATTCAGAGTCAGGTTTACACCCTAGTATATATGAAACTGATGTTAAAGCTGAGACTATCAATGAACCTGTAGATGAGAAGTTCTGTAGTTATAAACCTTTGGTGCCGGAGACAAAGTCAGAGCAACACCAGGACAGAATTTCCAGTCCTGAAGCTAAAAGAGCTCGACATGAAGCTGAACCTCTAGCACAAAACTGTTTGGTGGACTCTAAAAACAAGAATGCTTCTACGAAATTGGATTCACCTGTCAGCATACAGAAGAAAACAGTGCTTTTGCAGTTTTCTCTACAGGAACTTTCTAAAAGGATGCAGAGGCTGCAGGCTCAGAAGAAAGAGAACAATGATCAAGAGCCAAAATATAGACGGTTCAGGGCAAATATTAACCCTGGTGAAAACCAGAGTGCTGAGGACGAGCTTAAGAAAGAAATGAGGTTATACTGATCTTTTGATTGATCTCTTAAAGTACCAAAATCATCATCAAGTTTATATGCCATTGACAAAGCTTCAACTTTTTCTTACAGCAAAGATATGTTCAAGGATATGGAAATCATTGGTCAGTTCAACCTGGGTTTTATTATCACCAAGCTGAAATCTGACCTTTTCATAATTGACCAGCATGCCACAGACGAAAAGTACAATTTTGAGATGCTACAAAAGAATACGGTCTTAAAGGGACAGCGACTCATAGCGTAAGTCACACTTTGCAGAGACAAGTGAAATGGGAACATGTATTTATTTTAAAGCTAACTTCTTTTTTTCTTTCAATATGCAGTCCACAAAGTCTCCACTTCCCAGCTATCAGTGAAACTGTGCTCATGGAAAACCTTGAAATCTTCAGAAACAATGGTTTTGACTTCCTCATTGATGAGGATGGTGGGTTATCTACTGTAGTAGTGTTTCATATCTTATATGATACCTTTTCGTCCAGATTGATGTGGGATGGTGTTGTGTTTTTCAGCTCAGGTTATGGAGAGGGTGAAGCTGGTGTCTTTACCTACAAGCAAGAATTGGACCTTTGGCCCAAGTGACATTGAAGAACTCATCTTCATGCTTAGCGACAGTCCTGGAATCATGTGTCGACCTTCTCGTGTGAGGCAGATGTTTGCATCCAGGGCATGTCGCAAATCGGTGAGTGCCCTTGGTGTTTCTTCTTGTTAAGAATATTTTTTAGCCCTATTAAAACTTACCTGTCTGTTATTTATCAATTGTACCCAAGTAAATACCTGTAAAGTAGAACAGAGTCTGTGATTGAGCTGTTGCATGTTTGTGTTGTTGTCTTGTACAGTTTGTTAATGTGTGTCTGTTTACACAGGTGATGGTTGGCACTGCCCTGAACACCAGTGAAATGAAGAAACTTGTGCTTCACATGGGGGAAATTGAACAGCCCTGGAATTGTCCACATGGTAGACCCACCATGAGACACCTTGCTAATCTGGATATGGTTTCTTAGGACTAAAGCACCTGCTTTTTTGCCGCATTTGTTCTGAATTTCATAGTGCCTGTCAAACAATATTGTTTTAAGGATTTTATTATTTGTAGTTTTTATAATAAACTAACTTTTTCATTATGTGTTTGCAGCTTTATTATTGTAATTATTTAACTGTAATGTCACTGGGGTTTTTTTTTTGGTTATGGATAAATTATTTCTTTAAGGTGAGTAGATTTTAAAGGTCCAAATCCATAACCACCTTGTGCATGAGTTTTACAGAATATGAATAATTATTGAATAATTAAAGTTGTCATGGTTTACACACCCCTATGTCATTCCAAACCTGTATGGCTGTTTCTTTTGTGGAACATAAAAGACAACATTTGATAAATATATTTCTCAATATATATTATTATATATTGAGAAATATATATTATTATATATATATATAATATATTATTATATTGATAAATATACTTTTTTTTTCTTTTCTTTTTTCTCCTTACAGTGGAAGTCTGGTCCTCAAAAACAGTTTTGTTAAAGTATTTTTTTCTTCCACAGAAGAAGGTAATTGGAACAAAATAAAAAGTGTGTAAATAATAACATAAATAATGAATTTTCATTGTTCCTTTAAAGGGGTGGTTCACTGGGTTTTTTCTAGGCTTGATTGTGTTTCTAATCATCCCGCCCCTCACCTCAGCGGCATGTGCTTGGGTTGTATTGTAAACAGCGGCGTCTTTAATATCGCTTATCAGTTTGAGCCCGATTGAGAAGCAGAGGATATTATTGAAGAGGATTGCGCAGAACCTGTGCAAGCACAGCTTTTAATGGTAGGCCTATGTTTTTTGTTTATTGTAGTCTCATACTTTTTGATATGCTGTTATTTGTAAATGCTACTGCTTATGTTAGCTTTTAATTTACGGTTTTATCCTGATTAAAGCTTTAATACAGTATGGCAACTCCACGTGTGTCCA
>NW_015546075.1:21036-27089 GCF_001515605.1 Sinocyclocheilus anshuiensis
CTGTTATTTGTAAATGCTACTGCTTATGTTAGCTTTTCATATACAGTTTTATTCTGATTAAAGCTTTAATACAGTACAGCAACCGCATGTTTAACGCTTCTCGTAGCTATGTGAAAATAAGTATAAATGGAACAGCTGAGCTGATGATCTGAATATGAGAGAGATGCAGAGCAGGGGAACGTGAGGAACAGTATTAAGAACCGCTGCTTTAGAACATTTATTTTGAAACTTGTGAGTCAATCCATTAGAATCGTTAGAAGACAGAATCGCGATTCTTATATGAATAGATTTTTACGTGCACCTCTAGTTTTCTCTTCCTCTTCTCTAAAGCAGCGCAGCATGGCCTCGCCCCCTTTGCTGCCTTTTCCCGAGGGCGGGGTTTATCTGGGTTTGTGACATCACGAACCCGGGAAGTAACTAGTTGTAGTCCCTACCAGCCGTTTTTGTAGGCATTAAACTGCCAGAATTTTAAAAGACTATATCTCCGTTTGCATTGAACTTTCAGCGTTGTAACTTTTTAGATATTGTTTATGCTCAAACAGCAACATTACACACTAACTAAAGTTAAAAAAGTGAAATCGCAATGAACCACCCCTTTAAATGTGCATGTACAAAAGCTGACTTTCAAAAAAATAAACCTATCGAGAGAAATATTTACTGGAGTAAAGAAACGTAACGATTTTCCCAGGCCTGACGTCATATTAAAATATTTGCATTCATCTTAATTATTTTGGCAAGTCTAACTCGCCATACTTACCATTCACTAGCAACCGGTTTCTACTTACACTCCACTGGGATTCCTGCTAGTTGGTGTATCAGCGAATACTTCTAACTCTCTCACCAACGATGGCTAAAGGATATAAAATGAAAAGTTATAGCAGATCTACACCAGAACCAACGTTTAGTAAAGTGTTGGGAGAGTCCTCCACGTCCAGTTTGGTGTCAGAGTCCATCGCAGAGCCTGACGATGTGCAAGACTCATCGAGTTCCGCATCTGCCGTATCTCTACCCACCAATGACCATCAGACGAACCATGAGCATGATCAGTGCCGTAAAGTTCCCATTCTTCATCATATAATCGTGGAAACGTTAGAAATGCTTTGTTGCAAAAATGATAACACCCAGATTTGTTGACTGATAGTGTTTATTAATCTTTTTTCCTCAGATACGAGGGTGATAAGAGTGGAGACGTGTTTCATGGAGAAAGTGTCGCTTATTTTCAAGGTGGCCACATTTACAAGGTGACTAATGAACGACAGGACTAAACTGGGACACCAGTATAAAATCTGAATCGAATTAAAATTTATAATAGCTTTTATTGACTTAAATTACTACATTATATATTGCTCAACAGACCTTAGTTAGAAAATTAAAAATGTGTAAATAGAAATGTTGTGAAAATGTTGTATAATTTTATACATTCTCTATTAAGCCCATGGTTTTTCTAACATTTTTAATAGAAAAAATTCAGGTAAATTCGAATTTATTTGTATAGCACTTCGTTATAAAGATAAACAATGAATAACAACTGTTTAACATGTATGTAAGTTACCTTGTAAGGGTAGAAAGAACATGAAACAAAACTTTTCCTCACAAAACTAAATAATTTTTGTTTTTTTTTGTATTTCATTCTTGCTGATGTCCAACTACAGACCCTGCTTGAAATAAGTATTTTATTAATTGATTACAAACGTTGTGCAATCTTTAGGGTAGTTTTTCTCACGGGTTAATGCACGGCCCTGTTGAATATATCTGGTCAGACGGTTTAAAGTATCAGGTATATAAAACGTTAATGGAGGTCACTAAGTTGTGCGATGTAAATCTTCATGTACATTTTTAAACATGTCACGAAAGTGTTTTAATTACATGTTTTTTTTATTTACACATATTTTCTGAGGTTTCGGCAATAATTACAAAATTTCCCTAACTGTTGGCATTCGGCAGGGTGATTTCAAATTAAATGTTCCCATGGGGCGTGGGACTTACACCTGGCCAGATGGCAGCACTTACGAGGGAGAGGTACACAAAGGTGTCCGTCATGGTGTCGGGATGTATAAATGTGCCAAAACCTCCAATGTGTACAGAGGTCAATGGTATCTGGGCAAAAGACAAGGGCAGGTATGTACGTACACACATTAATTGTCTGGACTTCACTCGCAAGCATTGAATAATAAATATCTTTACTGGTGTCCTGTGATGGTTACAGGGGGTAATGTACTATAACCAAGCAGCCACATCCTGGTATAAGGGAGAATGTATATAATATTAATGCACATTTCTTTAAAAATATATTTTTTCTTTCAAAAAATATTTCAAAATTTAAATAAATATGTAGTCTATTCTTAAGTTTATTATTGAGCTCTGCTGAATTTGTCCTTACAAATTACAATTTTTGTTTCACTAAAGTTACCCATCTGGAAATTTATATGAGGGACAATGGAAGAACAATGTTCGACATGGAGAAGGAACAATGAGATGGGCTCAGTTGAATCGGCAATATTGTGGGCAGTGGGTAAATGGCATCCAGGTCTGTCATTTACTAATTTTGCCCTTATTTTTAGGGTCATTCCCTGTATTATGTCTGATTTTATATAATTTTGTGCTGAAATTCGAGCATAAGTTTCTTATTTAATGTAGGATGGAAAAGGGACGCACATGTGGTTCTGTTAAAGAGCTCCGTGCTCTCAGTACCCTCGTATGAACGAGTACACAGGAGAATTCATTCAGGGCATGCGTCATGGTCAAGGACAGTTTTTATATGCCAGTGGGGCTGTGTATTTTGGAAAGTGGAAGCATGACAAAAAACATGGACAGGTAAACCACCTTTCAAATTGTGAAGATTTGAGATGGCCGTGTGATTCCAACACTGCAGATGGTCTTTTGCAGGGGATGTACACTTTTGAAAATGGACGGGTATATGAAGGGGAGTTTATTCACTCCTGGCCTGAGTGGGATTACGACTCCTTTTCCAGACGAGAGTATGTATTAGCTCTCTGGAATACTTGATTCTGATTGGTCAAACAATGGCTGCTAAACCGTAGTCCCCCCTAACCAATTTCCTACATAGCTAAATTGAAATCTGTAATTACAAAAAAAACTTCTGTATATTTATTTACTATAAATATGTATTGAATTAAACTCAAATGAATCATTAAGGTCCATTTATTCATTTATTTTGTTAGTACATAATGTACAGTTGGTCATTCTTACAAAAAACTCATCAGGATCAGGGTTTAGTTTCCAAAAATGTAGTGTATTATTTGGTGTACTATCCCCTACTAAGGTTTTTTTTTTTTAAAGGGGTCATATGATGCTGCTAAAAAGAACATTGTTTTGTGTATTTGGTGTAATGAAATGTGTTTCTGCGGTTTAAGGTTCAAAAACACATTATTTTCCACATACTGTACATTATTGTTTGTCCTCTATGCCCCACCTTTCTGAAACACGTCGATTTTTACAAAGCTCATCGGTCTGAAAAAGCGAGGTGTGCTCTGATTGGCCAGCTTTGTGATTGGCCGAATTCCTCAAGCGTGTGACGGAAATGTAACGTCCCTTACCATATTGTGATGCCTGCGGCAACCACATGTGACGACCCCGGGCTGGACTCCACTTTGTCCACGGTGAAAGCCGATCCGGCAATCCACAGTGCGAAGTTGAAGTATTTCCTCAGCGACCAGCATGGATCAGCTCCAGGCATGACGAAGCGATATCGTCCTCTTTTGGAAGGCCAAACAAAGTAGTTTCGCTTTCACAACGAAACACACAGCGCCTTCACGACATGGCGGCGGCAGCAACAATACTACAGCGAGAATAAAAGTTACGCCTTCTTTCTTTGCATGAACATTTGGGCGGCGTTATGCAAATCTTCCCACATCGTGACGTAGACATGTGGGGGCGTGTTAGAACGAGCCGTTTTAGGTAGGTGTGGCTGACTCTTAACTTTTATAAAGAATATCTCTCTGGATTTGAGACTTTAGTCTTTGCAACTTTACAGATCTTCTTTATGCACCAAGAGCTTGTAACACTCCAAAGAGAAAGGAAAAATTGAAATCGCATCATATGACCCCTTTAATGGTCTTCTTTAATCTAACAGTGTTTATCTTTGTACATTAGGTGATTCATCAAACAGAGCTTCACAGTCAAGCACAAACTCCATACCGCTTGGATCTGACATGGTTTTGAACATCCAAACCCTGTTAAGTAGATTCCCTGAGGCCCACAGAGATCAAGAGTTTAAACAGGGTTTTTGGCCTAATTTGAGATTAATCCGAAGGTAAATCCAGAGCCAAACCTATGTGTAACTAGTATTTTATTTACATCTGTTTAGGTGGAATTTGCAGTACTGAGACACATTGGTTTGTTAAGGGAAATATACAGCTTCTACAGCTGCCTTGGACATGAGCAGTCTTCAGACATAATATTCCCACTGACCCACCTGCAGTTCTCTCGCTTTCTCATGGACTGTAAAGTTCACAAGCATGGAATCACATTAGCGCAAATGGATCGTCTTCTCAATGGTAATGCCTTTGAGCATAAGAATGTTGAGTGATGATGCTTCTCTTTTGTCACAAAATCTATTACACATAATTAAAAGCTTTGCCTGTTGTCTGAATTTAGATGAGGTTCATTCTCCTTTTACTGCCATTCTACCGAGAGTGTATCAGCTATATTATAATTGTAGCATATCATATTTGCCACAAAGATATTGAGTGAGTATATTCCTACCATGATAAAAAGTTTTTATTTTTTAAGCTTCCATCAAGTCACAGATCACTTTGGCATGTTTCAGGTCCTCTAACAACATACTCGCAGCATGTTTATCAAAGCTCATGAGGCAGAACATCATTCCCAATGCAAAACACTTAAAAGGTAGAGAGATAAAGATTGTATTTTGATATCTAATCAATACCCTTGAAAAAAGTCCCTGTTATATAGACATAGTACTATCATTACTTATTCTGAAAATATAGATATATATATATATAGATTATATATATAGATATAATTATTAGAATTCATTTTCTGTAAATATCAGTTCTAATGAATAATTATAATACTCAATTTATTATTTTTATTACAATGGATAATAAATCTATTTAAAAAACTATTTTTTAAATTTTTTTAGGGCCTCTGTTCTGCCATCCTGTCCAAGCTGCAGTTGCATAAAACTACTCAAAAAGATGCTGGGAAATTTACCAGGCTCTACGTGAAGCCACTTCAATCCAGTCTGACCCAGCCTTGACTGTAAGGCAACTTGTCTGGATACTTAAGGTAACAGGCCTCTTACTCTGACCTAGTTTCAGCTTATTAAGAATTATTCATACGTGATTCTTATGCATAGTCCTGTTCACAGGACCTCTGTCTGTATGACACTGAGCTTACCGTGTCTGAAGTGTTAGAGATCCTCTCTGTGGACAGTCCTGCAATTTATGATGGAACCTACAGCAACCTGGACCTGGAGGTCAGTAGCTGAACTCAGATATTTTGGTTGATGATGTTGATTTGACATGATAAATGATTTTGGTTGTAGATGAGCTTTCTGGAGTTCTTTGAGGCATTGTTGGGCTGTGCTGAGGTGAAAGGCCAAAGAATCCAAACTGATGTTGAGAGCCAGACTGACACAAACCATCAGGAGGACACTGTACCGAGTTCACTTCAGGTCTGTGCTGTCTGTCCTAATGTCCTCTTTCACGGAATTATAGTTACATAATTTAAATGGATTTTTTTAACCTTTAAGAATGAAATCGTCCCTTTCTGGCATTTTCTCCCATGTTATATATATATATATATATATATATATTTATTTACACATATATATACATATATTTATTTACACATATATATACATATATTTATTTACACATATATATACATATATTTATTTACACATATATATACATATATTTATTTACACATATATATACATATATTTATTTACACATATATATACATATATTTATTTACACATATATATACATATATTTATTTACACATATATATACATATATTTATTTACACATATATATACATATATTTATTTACACATATATTTA
>NW_015546075.1:27109-29424 GCF_001515605.1 Sinocyclocheilus anshuiensis
GTGTGTGTGTGTGTGTGTGTGTGTATATATACATTTTCTTTTTTTTTTAATCCTTATCTAGTAAATCATAAACTACTAAAATAATGATGCAAGTTAATCGGTTAAAAAGTGGAATCCCTGAAGAACATTCAGCTCCTAAAAGTTTTGGAATCCTGGAAGTTAACTTTTATTATAAACATTTTCACTTTTTTTTTTTTTTTTTAATTACACAGAAACTGTAGGAGTGCCCATACGAATCCTTTAGCATGTGTAAGGTAACTACATTACTGCAGGTCTAGCTAGTCTCCGATTACTGTAATATAGATACACTGACATTAGTACTTCATATACACTTCCTCCACAAACAGTACATTTCTCTACCCGATTTATCACTAATAGTGGGGTAATTTCATATCCTCAGAGACAGAACTGAACACACCAGTTCTTCACTCAGATCTTTTTCCCTGCATATGAGCACAGTGTGAAGCTGACACAAAAGAAGAGGCTTGCTCTTGCAGAGGCTGACAAAGCAAGGTATTTAAAAATTTGTGCTTTCCCTGAACATGTCATTTTGACAAACATTTGACGTGACATACTATACTCAGTTGGCTGTTAGCGATGATCTGTGTAGTGTGGACTGGCCTTTTGAAGGCCATTTTTTTATTATTAACAAAATGACTTATTTCAGATATATAGAACAGCTGGAGGCTGAGGAAAAACAAGAGGAAGATGGTGACAGAGGTTTCAAACGATGATGTTAATCACTCACCTTCTACTCCCATGACCCCAGTGACCTCCACCACATCTGCTGTTTCAAAACCAATGTTGTGTCAATCGCCAGTGGGAGTAAGAAAAAGTAGTAAATTCACAGAATAGAATTGTTTTCTTATGATTTAATTGGCTTTCACAACCATTTTTGACATATTAAAAGCCTTAAAAATATATATTTTCTGAGGTCAAAACTCCATAGAAATATTATTGCTGTATCTAAATATGCTCATTATGAAATACAAAAAGTAGCAAACAAATTAATTATCAAAGGAGTCTAATTCAACAACAAACCAAATAAATCAAAGGTGTCGAATTCAAGCACAAACCAAAAAATAAAATGATCCCCATCCAAACAGTGAGTGGATGTGCTTTTATTTGTACGTGGGAGGTGTGAATGTGATCAGGTCACGTTCACACACTGACTGCCTCACTCTCTCCTTCCGTTCTGGGGTGAACAGCAACAGATTGTCCGACATCTGAAACACCAGAAAACAAGCAGTTTATAGACAGAAAATACTCAAATTTAAATTTTGTGAAATGTAATAAGTTGTGATGTAGTGGTTGAAAGAGTTCCCCCAGTCACAGAAAACCTAGAAACATCTGACAATTTCAAAATTGTGGTTTCTAGGCCTGGAAAAAAAGCTTGAGGAAATTAATAGAATATCATTTTTAATTAAATTATTTAAATTAATAAAATAAATATTACTTTAACAGCTGTAAAATATTTTGTTGGATCAAAATTGCTCTTTGTGTGTGAATTTCCATGACTGGAAAACTGGGGAACCCTGTTGAAAGACAAAGAGGAAATGACAGGTCATAAAGGAACGATCTAACTCCACCTGACTGGTCTGGGGTGAGAACACCATTCCGGGAAGAGCTGAGACAGGAGTGCAAGAAAGAAGTGTGAGTGCCCACGTGCCCCCAATAAACCACATGTGAGCATTAATAACATTGTGATGTGATGTCTGGGACATAAACTACCTGTAGGTGTTGCCAAGACATCAAGCGGGCACTCCTCTGCCTGAATCACCGGACTCTCCATCTCAACATCCACTGCCTCAAGATAGAACCTCTCTGCTGCAGGACTCTGTACAGGAGACATGCTGTATCTCACTGTTGGCTGCAGGTAACGCTCAAAGTCCAAACCAGTAGCACCCTGGTTAAAATACATCAGAACATGATCCTCAAACGATCAAGTAAAAGTAACAAGTTCTGTTGACTATGAATATACTTTAAAACACAGTAAGATTTAGGGATGCACAAAAAAGGTTAAAGGTACTATGTAACTTTTGGCCCTCTAGTGGCTCTCACGCTATCCACAGCTACTTCTGTGCATGAATATGACACCCATGTGCAGGTGAATGACATAAGCAATTTCCCATAAAATCCACCCAGACACTCTAAAATCATTATTATAGGTTGATAAAAATGTAATAGGGTAAAGGCATGGTTTGGAGGATTTTTCACTCTCTCGTTAATAACAAACACACACGTTATTAATAGAGATCTCATACCTGTGTGTATGCATGTATGTACTGTATGTATATATATATATATATATACAC
>NW_015546075.1:29515-36676 GCF_001515605.1 Sinocyclocheilus anshuiensis
ACACACACACACACACACACACACACACACACACACACACACACACACACACACACACATACATAAACATACACACAGTTAAGCTGTAGCATTATTATGACCGATAGTGATAAGCCGATAATAATTATATAATGTTAATGAGAGGTTGATATTAAAATTCTAAATTCTATACGGTTTTAAAATAAAACATTTTAAATGGTATGATTGAATTAGGCATCACAACATTAATATACAGTGCATTATACAAATATTTACTAAAGATAAAGTGTTATTAAGTTATTACGGGTTTTAAAGATGAAATTTAAATGATTGTTTGATGGTGGCAAATGTTATCAATGTAAAAATAGAGGAAATGAGCGTGAACAATCAAATAACCAATATCAACAGAAGAAGAAAAAAAAAATCTAATGTCAACTAATAACCCATTTGGTACCAATATTGTGTATCTATAGTTGGATTTGGTTGTGAATTACCTCAGCATCTTGAATTCCAGTCATTTCAACATCTGTACTGGTTGGAGATCTGTATGGACAGAGGAAAGAGTATTTAAGATTATAAACCACTAAACATAGCATAATTCATGCTACAACTAAAGGCTGGAATACACTACATGACTTTTCAGAACAGATTTTAAAACACTGGGCATCATACACTTAGCGACTCTGTAATAGTCACAGAGGAAAAACTGACCATCATACACTAAACGACTTTAAAGTTGCTCCGTTCACAACAAGCTCGCACATAAACGTGTGCCTGTTGCTAGGAGACGCATGACAAATTAAAACAATGTGTGTTCTAAAATCGGCTCAAAATATCAAACATGTTTGATATCCACCGACTGGATGCAATCATAGTCTGAAGCTAAGAAAAAAAAATCTGAGTCTGTGAACATCATACACTACATGAATTTCTATGAAATCTTTCAACTCAAGTCTGCAGATTGGCTCTGATTTTCGGCAACTAGCGTCAACTTCTCCAGACAGTAAATCAGCTGAAAATCGGGGCAAAAATCATGTAGTGTATTCCAGCCTTAACATACAAACAAAGTGTAGGGGTACCTATTATTGGCCAGAATGATGACCTCATTACAGAGAGCTGTAGAAACAGTTAGATCTTTGGTTGGTGTGGAGGGCATCAGGGTAGAGGAAGCAGGTGCACAGACACTGGGTTCTGCTTCCACTGGTTCTGAAGAGGTATCAGATGAGCACTGGGATAGAGTATCTAGACCAGCATCTGCTCCAGGTTGGACATACAAACTTACTTCAGAGACTTCACAAGAGATATTCTCTTGTGATGATATCCACCGACTGGATGCAATCATAGTCTGAAGCTAAGAAAAAAAAATCTGAGTCTGTGAACATCATACACTACATGAATTTCTATGAAATCTTTCAACTCAAGTCTGCAGATTGGCTCTGATTTTCGGCAACTAGCGTCAACTTCTCCAGACAGTAAATCAGCTGAAAATCGGGGCAAAAATCATGTAGTGTATTCCAGCCTTAACATACAAACAAAGTGTAGGGGTACCTATTATTGGCCAGAATGATGACCTCATTACAGAGAGCTGTAGAAACAGTTAGATCTTTGGTTGGTGTGGAGGGCATCAGGGTAGAGGAAGCAGGTGCACAGACACTGGGTTCTGCTTCCACTGGTTCTGAAGAGGTATCAGATGAGCACTGGGATAGAGTATCTAGACCAGCATCTGCTCCAGGTTGGACATACAAACTTACTTCAGAGACTTCACAAGAGATATTCTCTTGTGATTCCTCTTGGGAAGAAGGACTGAGCATAGCCTCTGGCATGCACTCCTCATGCTGAGTTTCTGAAGAATCAAAAGGGAGCTCAGACTGGCTTGGTGAGTCATGTGATTGGGCCACTGGACTGTTTTCTGGTCCATTACTGATATCTGGTTGGGTACAGGTGGAGCTTAAATCAAAATGTAATTGGCTGTTGGAGCAGGGCTCTGAGTCTGGCGAAACATGTGTGGTTTGCTTGTGGTCAGGACTGATCTGAGGAGCTCTGGGTGACTGTGGGAGGGGCTCAGCAGAACGTAGTGGAGTGGAAATAGGCAATACATCAGGTTGATGGTTTCGAGGAGGTGTGGCAGACACACAAGGTAAAGGGGAGGCGTGAGAAACTGCAGTAGATCTGCACTGCCTGCCTGGAGTGCTGAACTTAGAAACATAGGGTGAAGACACCACAGTGATTCGACACGATCTTCTAACAGCACCTGAAACAAGAAAATTATCCGTATTAAAACAAAGAATATTGAATGAGGTTAAAAAAAGCAGTTATAATAATAATAATTCTCACTAAGAGCAATTAAGTTATGCTTAAAATGTAAAGAATATTTATATTATAAATATTATAGAAGTAAAAATACTAAATATTATATATATATACACTAACTCTGGTAGGCCTTGACAACAATTTAAGCCTGTAGTTTTATAGCTGGAGGCAGTAATCAGAAATGTGATCAAAAGGACAAAGAAAAATCTCCTCCCTTTGAATATGACTATACAATAATAATAATAATAATAATAATAAAGTATGATTATTTAAAATAAATCAAAATATTATTGCAATAGCATTATACAGCAACTTTTTACAGAACAGTAAAAATACAGTACTAATATTTATGGCTGCCTTCATTTCTTTGCTTTCAAACCTTAAATTATAGAGCTTTTATTTCTAGTTTTACATAAACCACAGTGCTTGTAGAAATGGAGTTCAAGCTGCTCCGAGACACTTAAAACGCCGGATAATCAGCTGGTCACATGTAAAAGAACACACTGCAGTGCTTCACTCTGAAACTCTCGGGGGCCAGTTATCGGATCTCATATTCCATGTGTTTCAATCTTACCTGATGGCTTGACTGGACTTTCCACCTGGAAAAAGCCTCCATCAAACACCACGGACTGTGTAGGCAGTGTGGCAGCAGGGGCTGCAGGGACAGAGCTTGAGTCGTCCTGGATGTTGTCTGAAGACTCAGTGGCTTTCTGTTCAGCCTGCTTGGCTCTCATGACGGCCTTTACAGCAGCCAACCGACTCTTAGCTGCAGCACTGGCACCTACTCCGGCCTTCCCTCCTACGACAGGAGGCTTCTGTAGGATAAAAGGATAGGATATGAGAATTACACAATTCACCCCTTTAAAACGCAACATTATTAAAGGATGGTGCTGATAATGTGGTTTACTTTCGCCACTCTTTTTCTGGCGACAGGCCTGACTTCCTCTTTCCACTCCCTTGCTTCTGCCTCTTTCAAGGCATTAAATTTCTTGTTAACATCTTCCACCTATTAAAAATAAATTACATTAAATTGAAAGACAACATTAAACAAGGCTTGGAAATTGAGCATTTTTGAAAGGTAACATCAACCCACCTGAAAGTACACCATGTCCCAGAAGCCCTGCAAGTCAGTACAGGTTGTTATTTTCTCTCCACGGCCCAAGTCGCAGTCATCCACCAGCCCGTTGAACTGGCTAAAGCGCTCTTTAATCAACAATCTGGCCTGGCCCACAGCCATACGCATGTGGTCTCGCACTGCAAAAAGAGGGAGAAATATACTTACTCCAAATAACTGTATATTAAACATCAAATATGCCGATTAGCTGTGATTGTGTCATTTTCACTTTCAAAAATTCAGCCTTTCTGGAAAACCTGATTAAAACACCATGTTAGACTTGAATTAATACTGGTCAAAATTAAAGACTTACTCTCCTCCGGGATAGAAGTATCATCAAATCGTGACTCCCACAGCTCAGAGAGTCCAGTCAAGCGCTCAGTCTCGCTGGCCATCACTGCCCTATTGAAACAACATATACAATGAAACATACACTGATGTTCAAAAGATTGAAAGGTTTTTTGAAAGAAAAAAAGAAAGAAATTAACACTTTTATTCAGCAAGGATGCATGACATTGATCAAAAGTGACAGTAAAGACATGTATGTTACAAAAGACTTCTATTTCAAATAAATGCTGTTTTTTAAAACTTTCTATTCAAAGAATCCTGAAAACAAATGTATCATGCAAATGTTTCAAATAATGGCTGCTGAAAATTCAGCTTTGCCATCACTAATAAAATCATATTTGAATGGATATTAAAACAAAAAAAGGATTCTAAACTGTAATATTTACAATATTATAATATTTAAATGCAGGATAATACATTATTAAAGCATTACTAATAATTAAAATGAATTATTAAATTAATCAAAGTAAATTAATACATTAATAAAAGTACTATATTATACTAACAAATCTGTTCTAATAAGAATAGTAGAAATCTGCCTCACCTGAAATAAGCAACATCATGCTGAGGGTCCAAGGGGGCCAAGGAAGGTGATGGTGCTGTAGAGATGGATGGCTGAGGGGAGGATGGGGCAGGAGGGGGAGACGACACTGAGGGAGGGTTGGCAGGATGATCTGGTGGAGGGGTTGACAGAGGTGGTGGAGGGGAGGAGAGGGAAGTAGCAGGGAGAACAGGTTTTGGGGGAGAGGGGAAGGTGGGCTCCACGCTGGCATCAGAAAGAAAGCTATAAAAGAGAAAAATAAATAGTATTTTGAACCAACTTAAAGGGGTCATGAACTGCCTTTTTTATTATTTTTTACTGTTCTCTGAGGTCCATTTATAATGCTATCAAGATTTTTACCTAGAAAAACTATTTAGAAGTAATCCACTATTTTAGGTCCTGTTTTGACCCCTGTTTTGAATAGGTGTGGCGGATTGTAGAATCAATGAGAAGACTGTGTTTTTCCACAAATTGGCACTGTACAGCATCTTCGGAGCCGTCTTTATAGTTTGGTTTCTGCAGACCTGCATTTGTCTCTCTTAATATTTACACTACATGCGTGAATCAGTGGGCGGGGCTAAACAGGCAGTGATGTAGAAGTAGGCGTTGATGATCTTCTGCAGAGGTGGGGTTTAGCCACACTCATAAAGTGGCATATTCCACAACCTGTCGTTTTGGCTTCAATATAAGCTGTTTTTAGACTAACGAGAAGATTTTTGAGTTCTGAAACTTACTGGATGTTTTTATGGCACAATGACCTTATATGTCAAAAGATCAAGGGAATTTTGATTTCATGACCCCTTTAAAGTATAGAATTATCAAGTACTTAGTTGTTAGAATAAATTCTAAAGGTACCTCGGTGAGAGGAAGGCGCTAGCTGAACGAGGAGAGAGGGGTGCAGGCTCGAAGGACCTTAGACCAACAGGAGGCTGGAACACAAATCCCTGAGGGGCAAATGAGGGGGCAGCAGCTTTGGGTTCCTCTTCCTCAGGTCTCAGAGAATCTACTGCAGTGTTCTTTTTCTCAGCAGGCTAAAAATATCCAAGCATAAATATAATTTGCAATTTTCAGAAAATTTAAAGTAGAAGACATATAACAGATCACCTTACCTTATTTTCAATAATTGCCTTCGTGTTGCCTGAGAAAGATAATGAGATCTACTGATTAATGACACATTTTAAATATCCAATAATGCTAGAATGATGCAACATTACTGCCTTCTGAGCAACACTATGGCAATATAAAACAATATCATTTAAAATATCAGAAAATATGCAAGAAAATAACTAACTTATTACCTTGTACGGCTTTCTCTCTGCCTGAAGAGGGCGCTACAGGACATTTAACAGTTGATCTTGTTTTTGCAGAGCTTGAATCTAAATCACACACAGAATGTGGCTTTCATGCATGTAACACAAGTTCAGCTCAATAAAAGTCATAGAGGTAAAGCTTTCTGAAAAGCCCAAGGTTTAAAAAGTTACAATAAAACTCACCGGTAACTGGTTTAACCACAGCTGCTGATGTTTTAGCAGTTGATCGTGTGGTTGGAGCTCTTACAGATGGTTCAACTGTAAAAGAAGTAACAACAATAATACTCTGCATGGGGTTCTAATTCAAGAGTACACTACTGTTCAAAAGTTAGGAGTCTGTAAGTGTTTTTTTTTTTAAAGAATTTAACACTTTTGTTAAGCAATGATGCAATAAATTGATTAAAAAAAACAAAAAAATCTATTTCTGTTAATTTGTACTTCCCATTCAAAGAATCCTGTTATGCATAACATAAAATAATAAAAAAAAACTAAGCACAACTGTTTTAAACATTAATAAAGAATAAAGGTGTGTTCAACTTGAAACGGTGTTACACAGACCGATCGGTGTATGACAAATCAAAGTACCACGAGAGCTATAGAGAGCAGACGGCTCCGTATGCTTTCGAATCGTTCTCGCAGTACTTTGATGTCATATACAGATCGCTCTGCGCAGCGCCGCTTCAAATCACACACATCTTAAGAAATGTTTCTTGAGCACAGCAAATTAGAATGATTTTTAAAGGATCATGTGACACAGAATACTACACTATTTTGCTGCTGAAAATTCAGCACTGCCATCACAGAATAAAATACACTTTAAAATACAATGAAATAGAAAACAGTTATTTAAAATTGTAATTATATTTAACAATATTATAACTTTTCCTGCATTTCTGTTTATATATAGCCTGGGTGAGCATAAGACTTCTTTCAAAAACATTATTTCTGTCAGGACCACTATCGTCAAAATGATAGATACTTAGCATAGAGTTTGGTTTGGCGGTATGGTTCTGTTCTGGGCAAAAACCTCCCTGCCCATCCATGCAGCCTGTCATGAATGAGCAGGGAGAGCAGCAATAATAACCCCCCTAGGGTTAACAGAACAGAACAAGGCAGATATCATTAATGTACTTAATGATATTTAAGTGTAACACTTTATTCAAGATAAAGGAGTCTGATTAGCAAGGAATATCAGAAAGCCAAGTCCTGACTGTGGCGAAAGGAGGAGCTGGGGATGGAGGAGGGTAATTTGCTCCCCAGCAAGCTGAAAAGCTGCTGAATAATACTGAATAGAGCTTATATAGGAATGCCACGATAGGTGTCGTATTCCTATAGGTAGATGTGATCAGCTGAGAATCAGCTGATGCAAGCTTGACTCACGTGACCTGCCAGAACTAACGCTAACACTTAATTTCTGTCAGGCCCACTATCGCCAAAATGATAAATACTTAGCATAAAGTTTGGTTTGGCAGTATGGTTCCGTTCTGGACAAAAAACTCCCTGCCCATCCATGCAGCCTGTCATGAATGAGCAGGGAGAGCAGCAATAATAACCCCCCC
>NW_015546075.1:38130-97168 GCF_001515605.1 Sinocyclocheilus anshuiensis
CTATCGTCAAAATGATAGATACTTAGCCTAAAGTTTGGTTTGTCGGTATGGTTCTGTTCTGGGCAAAAACCTCCCTGCCCATCCATGCAGCCTGTCATGAATGAGCAGGGAGAGCAGCAATAATAACCCCCCTAGGGTTAACAGAACAGAACAAGGCAGATATCATTAATGTACTTAATGATATTTAAGTGTAACACTTTATTCAAGATAAAGGAGTCTGATTAGCAAGGAATATCAGAAAGCCAAGTCCTGACTGTGGCGAAAGGAGGAGCTGGGGATGGAGGAGGGTAATTTGCTCCTGAGCAAGCTGAAAAGCAGCTGAATAATACTGAATAGAGCTTATATAGGAATGCCGCGATAGGTGTCGTATTCCTATAGGTAGATGTGATCAGCTGAGAATCAGCTGATGCAAGTTTGACTCACGTGACCTGCCAGAACTAACGCTAACGCTTAATTTTTAAATCTTACCGACCTCAAACTTTTGAATAGTACTGAACACATGAAAATGTTAACCTCAAACTACATCTTTTACATCTTCCTAAAATTAAGTAAGTAGATTTACCTGTAGCTGCTCTGGTTTTGGTGGTAGTCACAGCTTTCGAGTTAGTCTTGGCTGAAGCTCTGGTGGTCAATACATTGTCAACTGTACAAACACAAAGAGTGTTCAACAACAACGTGAAGGCACCACAGTTTGTTGATGTGTATGATTTGCATTTGGTAACATGAAAACCTGACAAGTTAAACAAGCAGAACAAACCTTTCTTTGGAACAGCATGTCTGTCTACTGCTGGCTGTAACATAACAGAGGTACATAAACAACAAAGCTTACATGATTTAAAACCGTGACTAGAGAAATAAAAAAACAAATATTATAGCACATATTTAGTCTTTATATACAGATTTATTTCCATAAGGGCAAAACAATACATATTACTGTTCTAAAGTTTGGGGTTGGTAAATTATTTTTTTATGTTTTTAAATTAATTAATAAATGTTTTTTATCAAATTGTAAAACAGTTGTGCTACAGTTGTAATATTTTTGTGGAAACGGTGATACTTTTTTTCCAAGATTCTTTGATGAATAGAAAGTTCAAAAGAACTTTGGTAACATTACAAAGTCTTTGCTGAATAAAAGTATTGAAAAAAGTACTGACCCCAAACTTTTGAAAGGTGATATACATAAAGAAAAGCTGATGAGTGGGCTTTTTTTCTATGTAGGTCATTGCTTGAGCATCCTGACCAGCTGGACAGGGTTTTTTGGTTCAACTAATGTTGTGAATTTGGGGTGGGTCTACCTGCTTGTTGACCAATGGCAGATGGGGGTATGTTCGGGGAAACATGTTTGAAAACGGACATTATTTCTCTCATTTTTAATGATGGCAGTGGTGCAGAAATTAGACACTTCAGCTTTGAAATGATACCTTTTGATTCTGCGTCATTGAGCGGGTCACTCGTGTGGACTGGTTAGTTTCTGTGATCTGTCATGATGGGTAATGAGATGGGAAATTAGGTACGCTTCATTAAAGTCTGAGACTGATCCGTCTTAACGGTTATTCTCATCACTCACCTTGCCTCTGCTTGGTGCAGTAGTGTTTGAAGGCAGATACCCGAGCGGCTGTGGCTTATACAGGCCGACCTTAAACACACCTTTCTTCTCTTTCTCTCGCTTTTCCTTCTCCTTCTGCAACATCTTGTTTTCTTTGTAACGAGCGAGCATCTTCTTTCTCTCCTCAGCAGCAGCATTTACATCTGTTAAGTACAATTGCAACTACTTAATAAATAAGGCCATCCCAAAAAAAAAAAAAAAACTATGATATTGACCATTATCTGTCTTTGTTTTTGGTGCTTTGTCTTGGGTGGCCATAAGGCTGGATGCATCCATTGAGAGCTCGATCTCTGGCAGCTGGTCCAGGTGTCTGCGCAGGTTCTGGATCTTCTCTCGGTTCTCTTTCTGAGATTGAGACCTGCGTCTGGACATCTTCAGCCGGATCATAGACACACTGCTGTCCCGCTTGTACAGGTGAGCGAAGCGAGAGTCCATCCTACAAGAATGTACAAGAAGAACATAATTATTAAGCAGTGAGTTTACAGCTTATCTATAAATAGTCTTAGGTCTGTTTTTAAAGAAAATTTAATAATATAACTCTGTATAATAATATACATTTGGCTTAGTTAGGACAGCTTATCTGTAAGGGTTATCAGCTTTTACAAGGGAGATTAAACACTTTCATATCTTCATGTGTTTTTTACATCAAGGGCTGTGTTTCCAATCAAACTTAATAGTTTTTTTTTTTTTTTTGCTTACCTGGTAAGAACATGGATAATGTAACTGTAACTTAACTTTTTGTGTTCAGTCACAGAATGTGTTGGTTTTAGTTAAACAAACAAATAACTACAAATACAACCAAAAATTAAAGCAGCAGAGATGTATGTAAGAAACAAACACGAGTTGTCATTTTGTTGATATCACTTGTAAAAAGTAAATTCCTAACCGAATCCTTTATAAAGTGATGTGTGCTATTTATATTACATTTGTATCATTTAATTCAAATTTCATCTTGCCTGAATCAACATAGCAACACATTATCACATTATGGTTACTATACCAAAGCAGACGCTTTAACTGACGTCTTACACAAGTCGTACACAATGACATTTTATAGGTCACAGTTTAACACAGTAAGTTTATTTGTTATCCGTCTGATCGAAATAGTAAGAGATATTTCTTACCTTTATATTAAGGTGGGTTACGTGAATCAAAAAATACTATATCCAGACACAAATGGATTCGTATTATTTATATTCAGTAAACAAACGTCTATCTGCCCATCAACGCGAACGGCATGCAAGATGGCGGGCAGGTTTTGAAAAGTGAATACATCTCTTCTGATTGGCCGCTCTGCTACACAGAAACCTCCGTTGATTAGTTAAATTCAGATGACGCGTTATACATCGCCCACTTTCAAATCCCTAGCACTGATGGTCACGTGACGTTGCTGCATACTGTTATGGGTGTGTGCGACTCGAAGCGCCGCTGCGCAGACCGATCGGTGTATGACATTAAAGTACCGCGAGAGCGATTCCACAGCATATTCAAGAGCATATACTCTCGAATCGCTCTCGCGGTACTTTAATGTCAAACACCGATCGGTCTGCGCAGCGGCCACCTATAGATGTTATTACATGATCCACCAGCTGTCTAGGGCATTTTAAATTATGTAAATAATTATAAATTAAATTCTATTTTTGGCAAAACTACAAACAAATGAATCCGTTACATTCCAAAATTAAATAAATAAATCACATATGCTACATGCTGCTCTGTTCGTTAATATTTTGAATGATTGTGTTCAGAAGCCTCTTGCTAAGGATAAAAGTCAAGGTGGATCACCCTGACCAGATGTCCAGCGGATATAATCATACTTTCTGGCTTTTAAACTCTTGGTATGATGCAATTAGCATATTATTCTCCCCACGTCATGTAAGGTTAATAATTTTCATTCTAGAACCTTCACATGAATGGTTTTAACACTAAATTATAAGTATGAAAATGAATATAAACCAGAATCAAGTATTGTTACCCCTTAAAGGCTACATAATTGCTGGAATATATTACTTTCAATATGCAAGGAAAATCTGCATTGGATATATTTCACAAGGCTCGTGTCTTAATTTGATCAGCGTGAGGCAATCAGAGGCTTGAAATCCATATTAAAAGTGGAGCATGATAGCAAGGTTATTCAAGATCATAGAATTTTAAGAGTGTAGTTGAACAAGAATAGCAACCTTCATTTAATGAAAACTGACATTTATTTTGAAATAATGTATGTTAAACCACGATACTGATGACATGATGGCATTTAAAATAAGAGAAAAAAATATAGCTTGACAGATTCATATCCTAAATGTCAACTTAATTGTATCTGTAAGTGATAAAACAAATCTGGACAATGGGTATGAAACACAAAAGAGATGGTAGCTGATGGATACTTAAACATGACAATATGTAGATACAAAAAACTGAAAATAGGTCATTACAGTAAAATTCAGATTTTATAATTACAAGCAACCACATTTCTGTATAGATTAAATAAAAATCTAAAAAATTGCATGATGTGAAAAATCTTTGTTTTTTTTTTTTTTTTACAATGCAATTATTGCATTACACTGATGCTGTCAGTAAAACCTGAACAGTTGACAGTTTTAGTGTAGTGAAGTAGTCCATGCCCATCATATCTCTTCAGTCCAAGAAAAAAATATTATTGAATTGTGTTGCACACAGCCTTTTCACTTCCTCTGTAACACAAATAGAATCTTGGTGAGAGTTTACGTCAACAGAAATGTTTTTAATACGCTAACTTATAAATTAACTAAACAATTTAGATTAAAAGTTAACTAGTAGATTTTAATAACTTCATACCATTATATCACCTCAATGTGATAATTAGTTAATCTTTACATACCATTCACTTCAATGAGGTTGGCATTCTTCTGGTTCAAAATGACGTACAGCTCCCTCTGATCAGACTTCTTTCCAACAACCCAGTAATCGGTCATCGCTTTAACAATGATTTCCTCGTCCTCATCGACCCTACAAAACACGCACAGACACTGTCTCATTCACTAACCGTGTGGCCTTATAAACATGTTAAAATTCAACTTTATACATAGATATTTAATCTTAAAATCATACACACAAACACATACAGAGAGAGAGAGAAAGAAGTAGAAAAGAGCGGTATAGTTCAACCTGCTTTTTTTACTGCTATTGCTGCATGTCTTTAGAGACTGTTGTACAGAAACCCCTTATAAGGAAATGGTTTAGGCATGCTTTATGCAAATTAGTAACCTTGAGCATGTGGTCACTCATTTAGAATACCCTAAATTCATTAACATTGCGAGTTTAAGAAAAAAAAAACTGTTTTGAATTAAGCTGAAATCTATTTTGAGAAATTCTCATGTGCATACAATGACGGATAATCCACACAATTATTAGTGAATGAAACCTGCTGTCTCAATACATACTAATATTTCACCAGAAAATAAACATTATTTGGGTCAATGAAATGGCGCTAATTTTTTGTCCTTTTTGTCCTTTACAAAATGTAATTCAAACATACAATGACTTCAATACTCCTCTTCAATTGATCAGCGGCACTGCTTACCGTGCAAAATCGCAGTTGATGTCTCCAAGGATTTTCATGAGGTCTGGATGGACAGAGGTGAGGGACACGCTGGCCGTCTTGCGCATGTGGATGGTGCTTTTCTCAGCCAAGTTCATATGGTTGAAGTAGATGAACTTAAATTGAGGCTCCTTCTCTGGCCTACAACAACAGTTTTGAGAGAATTAGTGAAGCCGAGGTGCAGTATTCCCTCCCAGTGTAACATGCATGGAAGAATAAAAGCTGTTATGTGTCTTTAAAGTGTGAAAAGTGGCAAAAAAAACTATTTACAATGCCTTTATGATATCATTTAGCAGTTGAAGTGAAGCTCTGGAGTAATACTGACCCTGATATCCTTCGGTTGATGTTGTACTGCTCACATATGTCAGAGGCCAGCAGGGTGAGTTGGGGACCAACCAGGCTGTCTAGTTGTTCACACAACTCACGACTCAAATCCACTGCTGCTACAAGCACAAAGGGAAGCAGGATTTAAAAGAACAGTTAACATTTGACTAATTTCTTGATAATATGATTACTAAGTGAACTGTTAACAAAACAAGAACAAAAAATTTGTTACAATTACTTAAAGGGGTCATATGATGCGATTTCAAGTTAAGAAAGAAGGCGTGGTTTCAGTAACCGCAGTTAGTGTTGATCCAGCCATGTCAGGGAGACGCTGTGTGTTTCTAGGCGAAAGCAAAAGCACTTTATTTGGCCTTCCGAAAATAATGATCTTTAAAAAAGCATCATATGACCCCTTTAAGAGCAGACACTTACCATTTACCATGAAGCATACAGCTGCACTCATTGCCTGGATAAGGAATAACATTTACGTAATTATTATTATTATTAATAACAACAATTTACTTGCTTAAAAACATGAATGTTAGGTAATCAAAGTCAATCAGTCTGTTAAGCTCATAGATTAAAATGCATAAAGAATCACACCGAGTTTGAAGTTTTCTCTCACCTTGTAAACGATCAAATGTAGCTCCTCGTAACTGTCCTCTGTGTTCACAAATATCTTGGGAAATCTGAATTTTGCATCTGGATCTTTAAGATTTGCTGGTCCTGTTAAAAATCTGTTTCCATAACATAACATAAGATATCAGTACAACTCTGGACGTTTCATGCATAATACAAATATTCACATGACCTCTTAAAGCGGCACCAAAATCCACAATCCACAAACATCTCTTTCAGATGATGAATAATCTGTGATTATCTCCCAGGCCTCTGAATAAGTGCCAAGTCACAGTTCTCAGTGCTTACAGTTTGCTACCAGCTACTCTGTCCTGCTAAACTCCAGGGGGCAGCCCGGGCCTCATGAGTCACAGCCGACCCTCTGAAGATTACGCTCCCATTACCCACCGAACACATACAAACAAAGAAGCTCTGCCAATTATTCATCAGTCTCTCCTTGATTGATCTCAATAATCTATAAATCTTATTGCAATCAATCGAACGTGAACCCTTTGTGCCATCATCCACTCGCTGAACAATCAGACAGGCTACTACTGTGAAGTCTGTTGGGCTTATTGTTTTCTCTTTGCCACTAAAGCAATTAAATTACCCTTGTGCAATCTGATATTTGGCAGTGTTGGTTGATCTGTGTTGTCTTAGCGCTGCACTTGGCTGCTTGTGTTCCTGAAGCATGGAGCCCAAGCAAACAGGCAGAAGGCCAAGAGCGCACTGTTTCAGCCCTGAGTTCAAAGCAGGAAATATTTGGATACTTGCCTCCCGTAGTGCAACAGATTCCCAGCCACCTCTGGCCTGAGTGGAGAGTCTCTTCCTGCAAGCTGCCGAATGTTTGCGCACACACACACACACACACACACACACACACACACACACACACACAGATCATTCATTAACACAGCTGTAGACGGCACATGACTTTGGAGCACATTCCAAAAACACACACTGAATTATTATGGCATGACATCAGTTACACTATGTCTACATTCAAAGTGATTGTATCCCACTATATATTCAACTGAAATTCAATGGTATAAAAATCAAATTTGCACAAAATTCACACACTATTTTAAAATAGCAAAATCATGTCATGCATACTGTTAGAAACTGTATACATACAGTAATACACAAGTGTATTAGTAGGCTAGAGACTATAAAGATAACAAGCTGGCTTTGCTGTAACAATCAGACATTTGTTTATATATAATTAATTTTGATTTCAAATAAATGCTGATTAGTATAACTTTTATACTAATATAGTATAACTTTTTACAGTATAACTTTTAATAACTTTTTTCTTAAAACAAAAAGAACTGAACATTTAAATACAATAGAGAAATACACAAAAAATGTATAAAGTAAACAAATGTTTCAAACAGATTAAAGTGCAAAAGAATTATAAAGAAAAATAGTTACAACTTTTGATTTTAACAATGCGTTATTAAATGCTGAAATTAACTAAGGTTAACAAATGCCCCGCCTTTCTGAAACGCATCGATTTTTACAAAGCTCATCGGTCTGAAAAGCGAGGTGTGCTCTGATTGGCCATTGCAACTTTACAGATCTTCTTTATGCACCAAGAGCTTGTAACACTCCAAAGAGAAAGGAAAAATTGAAGTCGCATCATATGACCCCTTTAAAAAATGTCCTGGCTCTTCCAAGCTTTAAAATGGCAGTGAATGGTGGTTGAGATTTTGAAGCCCATAAAAGTGTGTCCATCCATCATAAAAAGTTCTCCACACAGCTATGGGGGTTAATAAAGGCCTTCTGAAGCGTAAGAAAAGAATTTGTGTAAGAAAAATATTAAACCGTATTAAATCGTAAATATAAACTATAATCACTAGATTCCGCTAACTGTTGTACGCGCGTTCACGAGAGAGTGGCATTCCAGCGTATGACTCAGGACATAGGCGAAACAAAACACCGGTCATGAATAAGTATAAAAATAAGATTTGTAAAGGAAAATGAATGAACCCCCTGGAGCCTTTTTATTAACCCTGGAGCACTTTTTATGATGGATGGATGCACTTTTTTGGGCTTCAAAATCTCGACCACTGCCATTATAAAGCTCGGAAGAGCCAGGAAATTTTAAAAAATAACTCCAATTGCATTCGTCTAAAAGAAGAAAGTCATATACACCTAGGATGGCTTGAGGGTGAGTAAATCATTTTTGGGTGAACTATCCCTTTAATGTAAATTTTGACCGAACAATACATCTTTGACGCAGCATACAGCGGTGTTTTTAACCAGTTGATGAGAAAAGTAATCTTAAAATGCATTAAAAAAAAATCTTAATTTGTAATAAATAATTATTCACTGTACTTTTAAGTGTCTAATGCTGATACATTTTTTGAATTTTCTATTCATCAAGGAATCCTGATAAAGAAGTATCACGGTTTGCACAAAAATATTGAGCAGCACAACTATTTTCAACATTTATAAGAATAAGTCTCTTGAGCACAAATCAGCATATTAGAATTGTTTCTGAAGGGATCATGTGATCACAGAAATAAAATATATTTTAAAATGTTTAAATAGAAAACTTCATAAATAAAATAACATTTAAATTTCAATAATATTTCAGAACATAACTGTTTTACTGTATGCTCAATTCACACAGCATATTTGAGAATAAAAAAAAATGTAATAATAAAAGACAGATAGGGAATTCAAATATCTAAAAAATGGGGGCAATTTAGTTTTTAATTTTGATACATTCAAATGCACCTCTAGTGTCTACTGTATAAACAGTGTTAGACTAGGGTAAAAAGGGGAAATTAGTAAAACGGCTTTTCTATCAAAGCCTTTGTGTCTAGGGCTTACACATTTACAATATAACAGTACAATGTACTAATGTGGTCTCACCTCGGGTTCAGTGTGCCGCGGGAACAGCGAGGTCGTCAGGTATTTGTACAGAATTTGCATGTCATCCTGCTCTAGACCACTCCTACAAAATACAGCACAGAACTTAAGACTAAAGCTCAGACAAACTTGCACATTCGAACACAAGAAAGTGTTTCAATATTAATGTTAATTGTTTAAATTTCTTGTGCCTTACAAAACTGATAATATGTTATCATGAGACACTTTAATTTAAACAAGTAATAAGACAAACAACATTCAACAGGCATAAACACAGGCACTTCTGTGAAAGCAATTTTTGTAAACAAGATATGAAAGTCATGTTGTGAATTCAACAGAGAATTAAAAGTCATATTTTAAGTCTATCTGGATCCCTGTGCCAGACAGTTTGAGATTAAGAAGCTTTGGCTGTGCCGCTTTATTGAGTCCCTGCAGTCTCATCTCTCAGACTTCATGTACTCTACGGCACTCAGTTATTTAAGGTAAACCCTCATTCATATCAAGCATTTGCAGTAGGAATGATGTTTCTAAAGGTTGCAGAAGGGTTCAAAATTATAATTCAATGTAATTCAATTAAAATAAATAAAAAATACAATTTAATGCTACAGTCAACCTACAAGAAATCTCAAATGTGATCGGAATACACATTCATTAATTATTATTAACATAAATGATTATTAACCATAGCTCTTTTCATCCTTTTTTGAACTAGACAGCCCTTCTTCACAATTCACTTTTTATTGTGTGGAAAAGAGCAGTGTGAACATTCTGCTAAATAGTTTCTTTTGTGGTTCACTAAAGAAATAAAGTCATACAGGTTTGGAATGGCGTGAGAGTGAGTTGAAGATGACAGAATTTTCATTTTTTTTGGGTGAAATATCCCTTAAAACAATTGTGAGATGTGTATTGATTGACATTCACCAGATCAGCTGGTCGTTGTAGAGAAAGGCCGTGTATTTGACAAGACTCAGGCTCTCTTCTACTCTATTGACAAAAGACTGGATCTTCAGGTAGGTCATCTTGTCAAGGGGGAAAAAGCTGATTCCCCCGAACACATCCAGCAAGTCACATGACTGGAGATGAAGTGTCTGCAGGTACTAAGGCAAAGCATACAACAACAACAACTTAATGTATTTTTTTTTAAATCTTCTCCAGACTACAGTTACTTTTATAATTCCACAATGATCAGATAAAATAAAAATAATACAGTATTATTAAGTACAGAATAATATCAGGAATGAAATTTTGCCTCTCAAGAAAGGTCCAGAAGAAACTGTACAACAACGCTATGGCCTCAAACATGGATGAAATTACCAAAGCATCCCTGATAAGGCTGACGTAATGTAATTTGACCACTTGACGTCTGGAGATGCAGCCCTGGTGTGACTTTGCTCAGCAGTCAGTCACATTTAACCTGAGGCACAAATTGCACTTTCACTGAGAGCTTCAGGGCTCAGCTCAGGTTAGGGAGGGGGTGACGCGAAGGGTTTCCCTTAACCTAAGCTGAATTATTCAGACAGGTGAGTAAGCATGATGCCCTCAGCAAGGAAATCTGAACCGAAAAACCTAAGACAAACACGGACAAGTAAGATTGTTGGCCTCCATTTCATATATGTGTCTCACACTGACAATTTGTACATATGTGTTGAATATGATAACAGAAATAAAGAATAACCTCACATATCTCTACAATTTTGAACTACTAAATATCTTTGCAATTTATCTCTTTCCTTAAACGTGGAACTTTAATTACAAGTGGTCAGATTGTCAGCGACATCCTTAAAAAGTTCTCATGGCAGGACAACAGTATGACTATAAAGAAAAGCAATATTCAAAGCCTAAAATTAATGGTTATCCCTTTTAAGACATGCATGTACCAAACAGACCAAAGGTATGCACTGTCTACCTTTTATCTGATTGAAGGATTGAGTTCTCTTAATTAATACTTTATTTACCCTGTAAAAGAACTTTTCAAGCTTTTGAATTAGCAGTTCCACTCCACCGGCCTCAAATGCCCTGCTGAATGTGCCGTTGAAGAGCTAAAAATCAACAACAACAACAACAAAACTGTTAGAAACATCAGATGTTTGTAAAAATAATGTGTAAATAATAGATTATTAAAAAATTTGAAATGAGAGAATAGATAAATATAAAGTGTTTACCTTATACATGCTGTAGCACTGTTGTAATACAGACCCATAAACTGAATCCTAGAACACAAAGAGGGGAACAACTCAGTCTACACTACCAATCAAAAGTTTAGAGTTGGTAAGGTTTTTTAAATTAAAGAAGAATTTGAAAGAAGTCTCTTATACTCTGCCTTTTTTTTTTTATTAATAAGATAATGTTAAGAGTTTTCCTTTTAAAATATTTGAAAAAAATTCATTTATATTTCTGTGATGCTATTTCAGCCATTACTCCAGTTATTTTTATTTTTAACAGCATTATAACAAAGGAGTCTAGTTTATTCAATAATCTTAGCTGCATATGTTTCAATGCTCACACTTCGTCTAACCATCACAAATCCAACAAGTGTTATTATACCACAAGCAATAGCAATCAAAAATTATTTGCCATAAACCTTTAATTTCCATAAACATTCCCTCTTATCTCTTATTCATTAAGACAAACATCCCTTCAAACCACACATCATAAGACTAAACAACTGTTAAAAGTAAAAAAAAAACTGTTAGAAAGTCTGTCTTTACTGTCAATTATTTTTTAAATCAGTTTTATGGATTCTTGCTGAATAAAAGTATCTTACTGAGCCAAAACGTTTGAACAGTAGTGCACATCGGCCTGAACATTAATTTTTTGTTCTGTATCAAGGGTGTGTAAAATAAAAAAAAAATGCCTAATTTAAAAATGTTCAACTAGCATTCCATGCATTACTTACAATAATCTCTTCCTCTTGGTATTCTACAGTGGGTGGTTTACCGTCTTTGTTGGGTTTTTCAACCATTGGATTCCGTACAACCTTGAGAGAGGAAGTCAAAGGTGCTAATACATACTTTAGCAGCACTGTGTCAGGCAAGTTTGATTTTATTCTGTCTTCTTTTGGTTAACATTTGGATTTAAACTAAATCTCTACAAAACATCACTGATGCATAGACGTACCATGACCATCCAGTAGTTCTCCTCCGGCTCATGGAAAAACTGTCGGTTCTTCTGAGTGTGGAGAGATTTGGCTGGTTTTGTTGGACAGAAGGTTCTGTAAAAAAGAAAATCTCTGATTTATGCCTGTGTCTCTATGTTTTTTTTTAATCTCACCTTTGATCCCATCATTAGTACAGTGCTAACCTGGTGAACTGAACGATGGCCTCACAGAGTCCAACATTGCGAATCTTTTCGTTCTTCTCTATTTCAATAGGGTGGTAAAACAAGATTTTCTTTTCCTCCTACAAAGTACAATAACAGCCCTATAAACATACAATTAACATATAATAATCAAAACGTGACTTCTACCTGCATTTGTTCATCTTTCAGATTATTACCATGCCCAGACAGATTCTGCAGACATTTTGTACATTTGCTGTGGAGATTTTGATGATTTTTTTTTTTTGTGTAGTGGCTTTATACATGGAAAAATGCATTACATGTAGCTGAGAGCACTACATTTTTACACCTTCTGTGGCCTCACAATATGCAAAACAATTAGACTAGTTAAATAAACAGGATTTACCTCCCCCTCACGTGGTCCAAACTTAGGGTTATAGATGAAAAAACTTAGCAAAGATGGTGTGTACTGTTTCTCTTGCATTCCAGATGCCATTCTTGGGCTTTTGAGAAGATGATATAAGGTGGGAATAGAAAGCAGAAAATGAACACATCACGTCTGATTTAAAAAATAATTCATATTTAGACCTCAAAGACGGCGTCATTGATGAAAATACCTGATCATCAGCATTAGTGTGGTCTGTCTCTACGGTTCCCTCTTTTTTCATTGAGTTTGACGTGCATGCCTTTGATCTGTAAACAGAATAAACTTTATTGGGACTGAAGTCAAAGGACACAGTGAAAACATTTTCAAGAATAAACATGAATAGACAACTTTAGATAATGACGATAATCACTTAACTAATTATAGATTATATGCACAAGCTACAATGTAAAGTATGTTCACGGCATTCCTTTATGTAATATTTGTAGACATGCACAAGTTAGCTATTCATTACCTGCACATTTGAGCTTATGGACTATAGTTAAATTTAATATAATTGTTTAAATTATGTAATTTAATTGTTTAGTTTAAGATTATGAGAAAAGCGAATAAACTGTGGCTAAACTGCCTTCTTTTCTACTTTTGAGAAAAACTGCTGATAAAAAGTAGTTAGATGCTTCTTAGACTAGTGAACAAGACAAACAGATACTGAGGCAAATAAACAAAAAAGGAACCAAAAGCATTTCACTTTCCATGAAGACAGTGACGGTGATCAGACAAATTAGACCATTACTTAAAAGCTAGCTGGTTAGCTACACCATTAATCCGACTGTTTCATGTCGCGTTTCAAAAGCAACAACTATCATAAAGGGTGTTCAACAAACTGGTGCTTACCTGTTACAGCATGACAACGGAAACAAAGTGCTTGATTTGTTATCTCATGGGGGAAAACAGAGCTGAGATCAATGAAAAAGATGCACCTCCTGCTCTTGACAGTCGCTTGTGTGTGTTACAATCGGATCCGATCGGGTAGATTTCATCCACAGTTCCGTTTCACTATTAGTCCTGTAACTCAGTAATTCCCCCATCAAAACGTTTTACGTATAAAGAAATGAATAGTACAGTGAAAATTGTAAAACTACGTAGGCTTACATGAGATGAAGATTATATTATGTCATAGTCCTGTCATAGGATTGTACCTATTTTGAGAGTCTTGTGACACTTGTTAACTGTTGTTTCCCAGTTCTCACAAAAATGTATTCAAATGATTTTCAGACCATGCCAGTCAAATTATCAAGCAGGCATTTTGTTTTCAAAACCAATTGCCGGTAAAGTAAACTGCAGAATGATTACACAGTTTAGGTTACATTTCACGTCCATTGATGATTATTATATTTTTGCTAACAATTTTCTTCAGAAACATCATAAGGAAAAGCAAACTGTAGGCTCACATAAATAATCTGTGCACCATTTCAGTTTTCTTTAAGTTGCCTTTAAACCCGTTTTTACTGTGTGCCTGTAGTGGGTCTCAAGTTCAAAATATTGATAATAATAACAACAATAATAATTAATAATAATAATTCATATTAAATTCAGGGGTGAATTTAGGTACATTTGGATACTTGTTGCCACGGAGATAACTGGGGGAAAATGTCCCAATTAAAATGAATTCATCCGATTTTTTTAAGTGTAATTTTCTGGAAATTAAGAAAATACTAATACTTTTCAAATATTTTTCTCACGTCCGCAAACATTCTGACAACTAGACTATGTCACTTACCGAACAACCAAAAATGGTTTATCACATCGCCATGTGATCAGCATCATATGATGTTATTTTCATGTGGTGGACATTTTGAACACATTTTTGTAAGTATCCTCTTTATTTTTCAATATTTTGTCTACAATAACCTATTGTCAAGACGTATATTAACTGACTGTCAATTTGTCAGCTTGATTGTCAACTCTGTCAACTAAGTTACCCTCAGCCGATTCTTGGAAACCATATTGATTGTGTCCACTGATGATAATGAATTGTTTGTAAATTGCCATAGATTGGTTATCATAATTCATACTGTAATTGAACCTTCTATGTGCCAGCTGAGACTGAGTGTGTGTGTGTGCATGAGCTATCAATATGTGTAATAGTTAACAATATGTCCAGTCAACTGTTACTTTCTTACTTTTTTTTCTTTTTTAAACTCAAAAGCTGTTTCTCATATCCTTTCAGGGTATATTTTATATGCACACAGGTTGGAAGTTTGCATAACATCTCTTAAAATTGCCAAATTTATGTTTAAGGCAGATTTATATATATAAAAATATATATATATATTTCCTGTTCTATAGTAACTGTGCTGAGAATATCACATGGATATCTGCTGTAACCGTGGCAGTGGGTGCGGATATTGGCTTGTAAATGGAAAGTTGCAAGTGAAACAATACTAACATTTGAACATGTTACCTCTGGCTGAATAATATGGAGGATAATCTTCGTAGCATAATTGCAGTGTAAACTCCCCCATTAGTTGTTTGTTAAATCTAACATATTGGGTCATGCATGCACACTGGGATTATCTTGGTGGAGTTGATGCCATTAAGGCACATGTTTGCCTGGCTCATTTTGGTCTCTGGTTTCACTGCAGAAAAGGGATAATCTGAAGCCAGGATTGATGCACCATTTTGAATTCCATTGTTCTAATGGGCTAAACGGTAACCTGAGCGGGATATCCTTGCCATTCAGTATTGAGAGTGTTCAGTATCTTCATTGAAATGTATACCCAATCTCAATGTCTGTACCTTTTGTGCCTACTTAGTCTGCTTTACATTTGAACTCCCTTGTTTTAAGGCTTTGGTTACATCTAGGATTTCAAGGTTTATATTCTGCGGTGAGCTATTTTGTATTTATTGATTAGAATGACGAATGAATAAAATGCACTGCTTGCAAATATAAACAAAGGACCAAATGAAATAACTTGACTAAAATCTATGTATATTAGATGCTATGACATCTTCATCCATGCTGCTAGAACCACACATTTGTGAAATATTACAATGAATATCAAATGTAAAATTTTGATTTCTTTGAAGGTGCATTCATTTGTTTTTATTATTATTGCACTTAAAAAGGTTTGCTGAGAACATCAGGTGCATCTGACATATTGGTCACCGTAACAATCTAAAGTAAGTCAAGTAAAGTTACCTTCTTTTGGTATTTAAACTACTGAGGACATTAGAACATTCTGCATTTACTTGTAACTTCAATCATTCACAGCACATATCTCTATCCACTGCAGACATATTCTATTACATGCAGTGTGTAAAATAGCAATGTTGAAATGTGTTTAACTTGCTTTCTATGAGATCAAGATTGGCTTTACTTTACTGTTTTTTACCCATTTTGTGGTAGTTATAAGTTTTGTCAGGGTCATGGAATGTTACAGTCCACTTTCAGAGGTTTTTCAGATGTACTGCATATGAAGTAAAAGTACATTTTCTTTGTTTTGTGCTTATGTGTAGTGTGCAAATTAATAAATTGTAGCTCAAAGCTAAACATAAGACAGTAGAAATAGTATCAGTAGAAATAGTTTCCAGTTTATGCACACATAAGTCACATGCTGGTGGTTGTCTTGTAAAGAAAAGCTGCAACTTGTATGCAAATATCACAGAATCCACTGTATCAACATACCTGTATGTATATCTTAAATTATATGTGCATTAATATAAGCAGATTTAAAACACAGTAAACCAGATGCATCGGTTTAGTGACTTTTATTTTCCCTGAACAGTTTTGTCATTGGTCATTTGGGGTGAATGTGGGACAACAAAACAAGACACAAGTATTCAAAAGTCAAGTACATTTACTTTATGTGCTGATTCTTCTTTTTTTGAAAAGAAATCAGGTGTAAAAAGTCAAATGAAAGATGGGGTTTCAGTGCTTACAGCTGAGGGAGTCTTTCAGGATAACACCATAGTCTGGAACTCTGTAGAGAAAGAGGAACATCAGAAATTTAGACTATGATATTATAATAAACTGATTTAACAAGATTAGTCCAAAACAAAACTTTTCTGTATAGCTCTCACATGTGTTTCAACATGTGCTAAAGAGGTGATTGATCAGTTTAAACAAAAATTCAATGAATAAGGCAAAAATAAGGAGACAATTTTACTCTGAGCTCTTTTTCTCAGTAATTTGCCTGCAGCTTTTCGACTTTGTATTGTCTCAGACAGTGTGTGCATGACTGTTACTCAGGATTGAAATAATAATTTGAGGTGACCCTGATCTTTGATCCTCTTATGCAATGCAGAGATAGATTTTTTTTCACTAAAGTTTCCATAATCTAAGACAGCTATTAAATCTTAGCACATCTTTGAGTAATGATCAGAGAAAATGACATAACAGACAAGCAAAGGACATAAAATGGCAAAAACAATTCTCACCATTTAAAGGGACATAAATCTGAAATCTTATTACTGTAACTGTGCATACAAAATGGTAGAACATGTAGATGCATAAAACACAATAAATAAGAAAAGAATAAAAAAACAACAACACAATCTACTGAGAAAACATTACCGTCTACTCCAATTCGGCCATCGCTATCATCATCTGCAGCTGTAAGGAGGCTCTTAATCTCCTTTTCTGTCAGGGTTCGCGCCCCTGGGAAAAATCGCTGGAGAAAGAACCTGATTCACACAAATCCATTGATGAGAAGAATGAAGTGCTGCACAGCCGTTGTCACTGAACTGTGACTCTCCTAATTCAAGCAGCTCAGCATTTTAGCCCATTTGTCATTTTAGATATTTTTCTACGCATCCGTTTGTTTCAGCCACATACAGCTGAACTCATCAATCAAATGATCAAATATGATCTCTTTCACCTGTCCCGGCTATAATGTGAGCTAAAAATGAAACCCTTCAAAAGACTGTTGTGAATGTCATCTCTCCAGCTCTGGGTTCTAGTTCTGCTGATGTCATTACATAATGCAGATAAATCACATAAAGCAGGGACAGAAAAAAACAAACATAATGACAGCATCTCCATGGATTACATTTGAAAAGGACTTAGTTTAAATGGAACTCTGGTATTATCAGGTAAGACATGGACATTTAATGTAAAGCTTTAACAGAAGTAATTCTCTTTATGCACCGGATTTCATGTATGTCTATTACGAGCATAGTATTTTTAGCATTAGATGTTCTCCGATCACACTGAACAACAAGGCAACATATTGAAGCTGTAAAAGCTCTAGGAACTGTGCCTCGAGTAACATGAAATCACAACAACATAGTCTATGGTTTTGTATCTGTAGATTTTGTGGCTTTTAGAGCGTTAGCAATCATTGAAATCACATCACATCATTGTTTGTGATGTATTACACATGAATTTAAAGTAATACCAGCCAAATTGACATACTTGAGCTCAGCCTCCTCAATAAATCCACTGTTATCCTCATCTATGATGCAGAAGACATCCTTCACCTCTTGGGGACTTTTCTGGCTCAGGCCACAAAGTTGGAAGAACTTTTTATAACAGAAGGAGTCTGGAGCTGTTGGAGAAAAAGCAACATGAGAATTATTGTCATCATTGTCTCAACACGAGACAATTAAAATGTGTTTATCATTATTGTTATTATTTATCATTATTACATTATTTAGTAGATACCTTGGCAGTCTTTGACAGCATTTTCAATAGCATCAGCTGAGAGGATGGATGTAAGTGACATTTTCACAACTGTCGGAGAAAAAGCATTATTTTTTTCCCTTTATATTGTGTTATATATTTATTTTGTTAATCTTTATTAATTTATTGCTAAAATTATTCTAATTGTGTATTTGTACACATTTGTGTGTATATATATATATATATATATAGAGATGAAATAGAAATGAAATAGATTCAAATAATTTAATTCAAATTAATTAAATTCACATAAATTAGAGCAACATCAAAATTAAAGAGACATTAAATGTGCAGATAATTTGTAACATTTCCAAATCATCTTCACGCATTTTTACACTACAATATCCTATTCTCATCTATATTCTGTCACTCTCCTATTGCTGAAATAAAAGACTTCGAACTTTAAACGAATTTAGGAAAAATCCAAAACACATGTACAGATAGCCGGGACCATGGTGATAAAGTATAACAGTTTCTATGTGATATTTGATGGTAAGCAGAAAGCAGCTTCTGACCTGTGAAGATTTCTCCTCGCGCTGATGCAGAGAGGTAAGGCTGTGTGATTGCGCCTCTCATCCACGGACAACTTATATATATATGTACATGCTAATGGGACGGACAATGAGAGGTGCTTGGGTTACCTGTGCGTGTATCAAATTCGTGTTGCAAGGCTCGACTTTAATTTCTTGCCTAACTAATTATCCTTTACTATTTAAATGAGCCTCGGACCGAATGCACACACAGACAGGTACCTGCACTTCGCCCTTAATATTGTGCGTACTTGATTGGAAAAAAACGCTCCGTGTGTGTGTGTGTGTGTGTGTGTGAGAGAGAGAGAGAGTGTGAGTTCGTGTTGCAAGGCTCGACTTTAATTTCTTGCCTAACTAATTATCCTTTACTATTTAAATGAGCCTCGGACCGAATGCACACACAGACAGGTACCTGCACTTCGCCCTTAATATTGTGCGTACTTGATTGGAAAAAAACGCTCCGTGTGTGTGTGTGTGTGTGTGTGTGTGTGTGTGTGTGTGTGAGAGAGAGAGAGAGTGTGAGTGTGTCCCAAGGGTGCTGTTGTGTAGATATATATATATATATATATACGTATGCTAGTTTAACTAGAAAAATAAATATTCATGTATGCTAGTGTTTTAGGCTTATATTGGACCTAATATATAGGTACATAAAGACATAAATATATGTGTAAACAATGATTTTAGCAATTAAGTGTTTACAACTTTTGTTGTGCATTGGACATTTTTGTAATCGCTTGTGCTAGTCTCATTGGACATTAAATAAATGACATTTAAATTCATTTATGTATGCTAATGTTTTGTATTTTTAATTGGATCTATTTTTATATATACATATATATATATATATATACACATGCAATTTATTTATACTTAAAGACGTTTTTTTTTCTGTGATAGAACATTTAACATCTTAAAATTAGTTTGATGCATAAAATCATGTTATAAAGATGAAAAAGTTTTCACATGTGTTGGTTATGCATTACTTATAAACTGTTTGACCTCTTTTGTGTGAATCACCTTTGTTCTGTTTCACAAGATTTAGTTAGCATCATCACGTATTTTGTGCCCCATACCAGTTAATTAATAACAATACTGTATTTGATGCTGATGTACAAGTTTTGCTCTTTCACAATAATACATGCTTACTCAGATTCTTACTGTATGCTTGATTTAATGCCAAGGTTCATTTTGCAACTTACATATAGCTTTACATTTAATGAGATTCACTTTGTCTTAGCTTTAAATAAGTAGTCAGGAGTCCAATCCACTTTAGGCAGACACTGAGACTAATCATCTACTCATGTAACTTGACACTTTTCTCTTACTTTGTCACTAATCTGACTGATATCTGACAGAGTAATGATTGAGCTTACAGACAAAGAATTTTCTGCATCGTTTGCTGTTCAGAAAAATCAGTCAGAATTCAAAGTAAATCGTATATGCATAGCAAAGATAATCAACATTTTACTGAATGTTGTTGTGTGAGAATTAAATGGTTAAAATGATTACTTAAATATCCCTATAAAAACATCTGTGTCAAAATCCACCACACATTTTTCATATTGTAATGCCATGTATCAAATAAAGAAGTGAATTAAAGGTTTTTATTTTTTTATTTATTTTATTTTATTTTATTTTTTGGATAATTAAGCAGACATATTGTAATCTACCGTAAATTGATGAAGAAATGGCATTACCGAGTGCCTTTGGCCTGTCATGGAAAGGGGAATACAAGACATTGGAGCCACCTAGCCAACAAACCAATACACTCTAATGTCACTGAACTGACTGGTAGTGTTACGGTATAGTGATCTATCCATTTACATTCTCTAGTTTGTTGGTACAGTACAGCCAACATGTCTTCTGCTGTCGTTTGTTGAGTCCACAATTGACATTAATGAAAAATGTAAAATGAAACAAATTACAAAAAAAAAATAAAAATAAAAAATAAACAGCACAATTTTAGGATAAGAGTACTTTGCCGTTTGAATCAGTAAAGTGTGCAAAAATAAATAAATGTAAAAACAAAATTGTATATAGTTGAGAGGCTGCTGGCATGTTTAAATCATATAAATTGTGGCACCACACACCACCTAGTGGCGGTTACATTGTACTTCAAGATACATAATGACAGCTCATTTTGGTTCACGCTGTACTTTCTAATATGCAACAAACAAACAAACATTAATTTAACATAATATGTTAAATGTAACATACAGAACTTATTGTAACAGGTCATCTGTATTTTGTGCTTGCTTTAGTTGGACTTTCACTGTTTCTAGATCAGTTTCCTTTGTCTGTAGTCATGGTTACTCATGGTTTAATTAGTGTTTGCACTTGATGTTTTTTTAGTTTATTGTTTTGTTTCAGTGTATTTAAGCTCTGTGTTTTCTTCTGTTCATTGTCAGTTCTTGTTGTGTTATTTTGGTTGTTTAGTTCCTGAGTTCTTTTGTTAAATAAACACATATTACTGGCTCTGATAAAAAAAAAAAAAAGCAGAGAATTTTTTCACAAAAAAACATCTATTGTGAAGAGTAACACTAGATGTCAATGTACAGTTTTCACTGAAAATTGTAAGATGACTTGTTCTTTTTCACTTCCAAAAGCTGAACATTTAACAGTATTTTATTAAATGTCCCATTAGATCTATATTTTTTTTAAATGCTAAGCTAAAATGGCAGTGAATTGTCATTTTTACTCAGTAAGAGGACAGAGATTCAAAAATGAAAAATAGTGTTTATTTTCTCATTGTCCTTTCCCAAAAACAGCATCAAAGATTTTACAGAAACCAACATGCATATCTACAACGTGAAAGACCGTGTGACGTTGACAGTCATTGTGGACCGGGTGCAGCATGGGAGTGGACAGTTAGAATTGTGTATAAAAATCAGCCACCCCGATAAAAAAGTGGAGATCTCAGGTTACAATACTGATTGTCAGCAAAAGTTGTTGGTCAGGTGCCATTTATGCCTTGATCATGGCAGCAAACTCTGTAAAATGAAAGAGAAAGAATTCATCAGAAGAATTGTGGTGGAGCAGCAGGAAAAATATTTCAGTAATTATTTACAGTTGATTCATTCAACAAGAAGCAAATTCCTCACCATCAACTCCAATCTTGCCATCACCATCAGAGTCTCCAACTTTCAGGAAGGCCTTTGTCTCTGCATCAGTCAGTGCCCTGGCGCCAGCAGAGAAGTTCTGCAGGAACAGTCTGAAAAGCACAAGCAGGCAGTCACCTTTAAGTATTTTGTTCAAGGTAGTTAAAAAAATGTAAAAGTAGTAAAAAATAGTTTATTTAATAGGAAAATGTGTTTTAAGACCAGACTTACTTAAGCTCGTCCTCCTCAATGAAGCCACTCTTGTCCTGGTCAATGACAGCAAAGGCCTTCTTGATGACATCAGGAGTCTTGGCAGACAGACCAACCTTGGCGAAGAAGCTCTTGTAGTTGAAGGAGTCAGCAGCTGGAAGGTAATTTCATCATTTTTTAGCATAAATGGTGGAGATAAACGGCAGAAGGACTACAAGAAGAACATTTGCTTTAAGGGACTCCGTACTCTAACGAATGATGTTTACACTGATGTTGACACCCTAAAATGAAAATTCTGTCATCATTTACTCACCCTCATCAAATCCACACGACTTTCTTTCCTCCGTGGAGCACAGAAGGAGATGTTAGGCAGAATGACAGTCTCAGTCACCATTCACTTTCATTGCATCTTAGTCCATACATGAAAGTGAATACTGACTGAGGTTGTCAGTCCCTATAGCATTCTGCCTTTTGTGTTCCACGGAAAGAAGAAAGTCATGCGGGTTTGGAACAATATGAAATTGATGTTCTCGCTTTAGGTTGTAGGTCAATGGGACGGTCCAGAAACATGCAGGTTACCTTGGCAGGCCTGCAGGGCTGCAGTGATGTCAGCATCATTCAGAATTCCAGCGAATGCCATGATTAGCCTAAAAAAACGGCAGAGGTTTAATTTGATTTCAATTTGTATATATTAATTTGAATGTATATAAAATTATACATATACATATATTTCAATTTAATAAAAAAAAAAACTTCATAATACTCCATCCATATAACAGATCATCAGAATTGATTTGCTCCCATAGGATTGGTAAATGGTCAACAGTAGTCATATTAATTGCATATGTCTTTAACAACACAGTGTGTTATGATAACTCCCACCCAGTCCTGGCGTAATCAAACCGCTTAATAAAGAGCGATATCCCAACACGTCCAAACTCCAAGACACAAGTTATTCCCACGCCAGGTGGCCGAGACTTAATAGATCAACACATCCTCTCCAGATCAGCCAGAAGTCATATGGCCGTTACTGTCTGTCGTTTTTCTTTCTTCCTTGCAAGATATTGTGAGCTCTTGTAGCTTCATCTGTGAAGACACTCACCTCTGGTTGTCTTTAGGGTTTGGGGTTGGATTCGCAGGGATGAAACTGGCTACTGCAGTGAGCACCAACTCCGTGACTTCCACCTTATATACCACTACTCAACCGAAATATAAGGCATAATGTAATGGGCACCGCATGACGGGCAGTTGGTTGAAAAACTTGTCCAGTAGTCGGGCTGTTCTATTTATATGCACTTAAATGAAGATGCTTAAAAAGGTACGTATGTATAAGTCCTTAATATCACGTCGGCTAATAATGTGCGATGCTGATATGGATGAAAGCGCTCTGTATCTGAAGAGTTTAGGTCATTTTGTCTCGAGAGAAACAGTTCGCTCTGCAGTTGTGTGACTGACGCAAATCATCGCACGCTTTGGAGCTTCAAGAGGAAGCGCGTGAATCACAAACGAGCCCATAACACTTTTTTCAGTCCTTACTTGTGGAAATATAAGGTAAATGCAAACTCACAGGGCGGTTTTATTTGACACGAACATATAGGCTAGTCGATCTTTTTAGCTGCTGGTCCTAGTTTGTTTACTTGGATTTGAGCTTTTCTTGACCACTGCTTGCTTGCCATCTTATTTTAAATAAATTCATTAAATCGATAGCTAGCTATTGTGAATTAGACCAATGATAAAATAGCATCTGACTTGAATTTGAACCTTGTTTACAGAGAAAATTTTTATTGATGATTATGTTTAATGAAAAGGTCGCTAAGCCTTGGACTTGACTTTAATTTATCAAAACGGTCTTTTCTTCTCTGCATTTCTTGCTCTGTACTCTAATTGTCTAATAAACAATTAGAAACAGTTATTGTCTAATAAACAATTACAAATGCCATATTTTGTCTAATAAACCTGGTATATCACGCATATTGTTGGCTCTTTGATGCACTGCTTATGTTCCTCTTTTGTAAGTCGCTTTGGATAAAAGCTTCTGCTAAATGCATAAATGTAAATTAAAAGAAATCATAATTCTAAATGAAAATTCTCAAATATTAACCTGTTTGGTACTGATACCCAATAAAGCCACTCTCAAATCATGATATAAAGATCTTAAAATTAATAGGCTACCATCTCTAATATTCAGTCTCCCATAATAATGACAGGTGTATTGGGGACAATGATTCTTGGTTATAACATTTTTGTTATAATATTTGACTTTTGAAAATTTTTGAAACATTTTTTTAGCATTTATTTAAGCTATGTAAACAAATAAATAAATAGACAAAGCTATTTCAAAATAGCTAATCCTTTACCATTAGATTTCTATTTACAATACGATTTCTATGAAATATTAATGACACTAGGCTATAAGACTATATCTACCATAGTTTTTTAAAATCAGAATTATTATTATACTATGCTATTAGATAGAGTTTGTGCACATTCATATATTAGCTTTCTTTGGCTATATGAGATATTTCAATTTAATACTGTGTTTCAGTAGTAGGCTATAGCAATTACATAGAACTGTGTTATTAGTACACTCCAGCATTCAGAGAGTCAGCTTCTCCTGCTTTGCTTCAGTCGAGTTGTGTGTGATACGCCTTTGGGATCTGAGTATAAAGTGACATGCTCACTCAGTCACTGAGAGCTGTAAGTGATGCCTGTAGCCTGCACAAGGTTCAGTAGCTTCAAACAGTTTTAACACTGGAAATGTTCAAATTAGGATTTCTTCAGTTCTTTTATATGTAAAATTCAGAGGAAGATATTGAACAGAGAATGTTGTTTTAAATCGAATGTATTTTTATTTCCTTAAAGTGCAAAAGAGATTGTAAGTTTGCACAAAGAAGGTTTTTTTTTACAGAACAATACAATGCAATGAAACAACATTAATAATAAATAGCTTTTCAAGACATTGAACGTGCGTTCTTTGAATGGAGGAGTTTGCAGGGCATTCATAAATAAATATAAAAAAGATGATAGGTAAGCAGAGCTCTGGTTCCAAAGACAAGGGTCCATGAATGCTTAGGCCTTTACAAGCAAAGCAAACTCTGTGGAAAGACATTCATAAAGACAAACAGTTAAAGTCTGCCACTGTTCATTTTAACAGTCCATTCAGTTCAAGCAGGTTAAAGTTAGAGGTACCTTCTATCTCGACATCATTCAATCATTTATAGGCTACTACATATGACAAAACTGAACAATAAATGATGTTTTTTTTCATGAAGATTTACTGCACTTTTTATTAGGTCTATTGGGTCAGCTAGTTGGTTTGCTGACCTGCTTTAAATATAAATATAAGTGTAGCTACAAAATCAAGAGCCATAAACGATGACAAATCAGTTAATGTTAGAACTTATTAAGCAAGCATTGAAAATGTTCTGTAACAAAACGTTTTTAAGTTTGATTGCATCACCAGAATTCATAGTTTAACCATATATTATCTTGTTATGTGTTGTATCCTCAGTGCTATAAAGTCATAAATATTATGAATATGAGATTAAGTACCATCAACTCCGATTTTGCCGTCACCATCGCTGTCACCAGCTGAGAGGAAGGCCTTGGTCTCAGCATCAGTCAATGCCCTGGCGCCAGCGGAGAAGGTCTGCAGGAACAGTCTGGGAACATTGAGGAGAATAAAAAAGAACATTAAGAAATATGCCTATATAATATAATATAATAAATGCAAAAGAATGAGTTCAATAATTCGAAGTATGTTGCGTTCATACTTCAGCTCATCCTCCTCAATGAAGCCGCTCTTGTCCTGGTCGATGACGAAGAAGGCTTTCTTAATGTCATCGGGAGTCTTTGCGCTCAGGCCGACCTTGGCGAAGAAGTTCTTGTAGTTGAAGGAGTCAGCAGCTGGAATTACATAAAATAGCAACCATATTAAAAATCAGCAAATTAAACAATAATCTTTTTTTGTTTTTTTCATAGCAGATGTGTCTTACCAGCGCAATCCTTAAGAGCTGCAGCCACATCCTCGTCCTTGAGAATTCCAGCAAATGCCATTTTGATTTTTCTGGAAATTAGACCCAAACAAGATGATGATGCATTAAGATGCATAAAGCTTTCTGTCATTGAATTTGGACTAAATTAGTGTAACATCACATTAACTGGAACATTTAGTGTAATTTCAAATAACCCCTTTCATAATCCCTTTCAATTCTCCCATTAGAGTTAAACTTCTTCCTACAGTTAAAATATGATTTCAGTGAGCTCATGTGAGATTGCCAAATGAAAAACACACAAAAAAAATAATTCAACAATCATTTCAAGCTCATCCAAAAACCCAAGAAAGTAAGCAGAAAGTATGGTCCTTGGTTTGGTTAATTGAAGAGATGTACTTTCACAATTTCAGTCCTGCTGCAAGTCCGTTTACATCCTTATTTTATTCCTCCATTTCTCGTTAAATATATTCCATGGTGATTAGAGAAATTCATCGACCACTGGTGTATGATCCTCAAGGTGTCTCTGGTAAACTCACCTTTGCGCTGCGCTGGCAACTGTTCCACAGATGTGTGACGACTACCCAAGCACCCATGAGCCTGGCTTTTATACTTTTGTGTCTGTGGTTGTAACAGACACCATTTGCTTAGGCTAGGTAAAGTAAAAAAAAAAAAAGTGTCCACTAGTCATACAGCTCTATTTTTATCCTTTCAAAAAGGGGATTCACTGAGTCCATATGGGAAACATAGGTGGGACATCCTAGCACACATACTGTATGTTCTAAGTTTTTGCATGAAAATGTGTGCAATGTCATTTATATGTAAAGTAATTCCTTGCACCATAATTCTCATATTTAAAAAAGTTTGTAATATTTTGCCCATTCAGCCTTGGCTTGTACTGTCATTATTTGAAACCATTTACCACAGCCTAATAATTTATTTGTTTCTGAAGTTCAGTTCAGTAAATCCAGTAGGATTTTAAGACTTATCTCATTAGGATTCTTTATTATTATTTGCAAATTATTATTTAATTTGATTTAAGATATTTTTCACCAGGGAAATGTCTAAGAATATTTGTTTTTTCTTGAGGAGGAAGGGGTGGGGGGTGGGGGGCTCAAAACCATTTACAGTCTCTGCACCATATATATTCTACACATGCAGTAAGATGATGCTAAGCAGATTCTGGGACAGCTGGAGGCATGAGCAGGAGCAAACGTTTCAGAGTTTCAGATTACTGGCAGATATGATAAAACACTTAAGCTTTTGTCTCCAAAGGAGGCTGTTTCACTCAACACCTCAATGAATAGGCCTAAGTGTATTCAACATTGTGATGACCAGTGCACAAAATGTCAAAAAGTATGCAAAACAATTCAAATTTCTACTCCAGTGATTACAAATACTGCAGTACTTTACACGTCATTGTAGTTTTAATGTGTTAGCTTGTTTACCCAACAGCTGCAAAAATATTTTAGTTCACAATTCACAAACAAATAAATAATAAATAAAATTAAAAATAAAATTAAAGATGAAAAAAAATCTATTCGAGATGTCTTATTTGCAATATATACACAATACACATGCAAGAAATATTGTTAAAATATTTTTATTTTGTGTTACTTTCTCTTGTAGAAGTTCATACAACATTACAGTAAGACATACAAGACAGAACACAATCCTGCACAATTCAGACCCCAGTGGCAAAACCTTTTTCTTTGCCATGTTTGACAGTCACAGCTGGTCTCAGGAAGCATTAACAAGGGCTGAAAATTCTACAGGAAATGAGGAGATGCAGTTTAATCTCTTACTTTTATGCATTACTTATCATATTTTTAAAATATCTGAGTATTTTAGATACCAACCTTCCCAGCCGATTTTCCCATCCCCATCCATGTCTCCAGCCACGAGGAAGGCCTTGGTTTCAGCTGCTGTAAGTGCACGAGCCCCTTTAGAAAAATTCTGCAGAAACAACCTAGAAAATGAGTCACAATATAATAAGTGAACATTTAGAGTATTCGGCTGAAGTGCACTCATCCAGGTAACTAAAACCGGCATTACTTTCAAGTCTCTTGTATCACACAGTGGGCACTCTCTCTGCTTTGTTTTACAAATGTGTATCAATTATCAATTGTATTGAAAATGAAGTCATGCAGAGGACTATTCTTGTAATATTGTTTGTCTTGTTACTACCAGTAACAAGAATTGTACTGTACATTGAAATGCATTATCTTTTTCTTAGTGGATTGCTTTAAGATAAGAGAACAGTTTCAACTCAAATCAATATTTCATGCCCACATAAAAAAAATAGCTGCCCCATAAACATATGAAAAAAGTAATTCAGCAAATCACTCAGCTGTAGCTCATCCTGTTCAATGAACCCACTCTTGTCCTGGTCCAACATTTTAAAGACCTTCTCTATCTCAGGAGGAGACTTCTTTGGCAAGCCTACTGTTGCAAAAAAAGTCTTTAGGCTGAAAGAATCCTTTGCTGCATGAGTCAAATTAAAAAAATACAAATTACAAAGCTGAAAATCACAATGGATATTCTAACAAAATAATAAAGAATAACACTTTTCTGACTAACTCTCATAGTAATATTCACAGAGGTGAATCTGAAGTATTGTTCATCAGAGCGTCATTCATACTTTACCTTTACATGCATTAATGGCAGTTGAAATATCAGAGGCAGCCAAAACATCTGTCATAGCCATTTCTCAATGGATCTGAGGAAATTCCGAGGCCTCTACTTGCAACAGTATCTTCACTGATTATAACGGCAAAACCTGCAGTCTGAAAATCACTACATGATGTCAAAAACCACCAGTGTCTGTATGTCAGCTGCAGCTGTGTCCTTTACACCACCTGACCTCTCCAGGACACAGAAGTATATCCCATTGTAACTGTTACTCGAGTAAAGCACCTCACAATCTATTGGATTAAACAAACAAACACACACAAAAAAAATCTTATGATTTATAGTAAATGTGATGTGTTGCTAAATATCAGCAGGTTATATTTGGTTCAATCATTATGTTTCATTCTCTTAAAGTGAATAACTTTGTAAACATCCTGTTATTGCTTCACTGTCATTATTGGACGTGTGCCTTCACAATATGATTTAAAGGCAGTAGCCGTGAAATAGATTCTGTGGAGAACTTTGCTCAGAAAAATATGTTTATTTTCCTCACAGATCAAAGGCAGAAGGCTTGATCACAGTATTGAAGCACAATATGATGAAGTCCACCTGTTTTCGTGTTTACGTGACTTTACCGATAGCTTTGTCTTTGCACACGTGCTGATCTACAGCAGGCAGACTGTGTGCGGCTGTGACATCAGCTTCACTTCCTCCACAGGCTCTTTTCCTGAGGATGGACGTCTGCCTGCCTGTGTTGCTGCCAACCAGGGGCCAAAGCAATGACAAAAACATCCTTCCAGCCCACTACCTGCCCCTGTGACCTTGTCCCGCTCCATACTACCTCTTGTTTGCAGGAAGGCCATGTTTCCTGAGTGACAGGGATTTGAGGGGGATCGGGGCTGGGCTTTTCATATTCTCAATAACACTGTTTTCTTTGTCTTTGTTTATATGTTACATCAGGTGCACTGAAGAGCGTCTGGAGCCATATGATATTAGAAATGCTTTTTAAATGGACAGAGAAAAGATTTAACCGGTGAGTTAATGTGATTTAGAATATACCATTATTTGGTATAATATCATGTCTGTACATTTGAACAAATAGTAGAAAATATTAAATGCCTTGCTTTTCTTTGAGTCTTGTTTTAAGAACAGCGTTAATGACTATGTAAATGTGTATTTCATGACAAGGGCATTGCTTTTGCTGCTTTTGGACCAAAATAGTGTGTTTAAACCATAATGGTGCTTGTTCATTGCTGGAGAGTGTATATTCCCTCTTTTATGGAATGTATGGCAACTCTTTTTAATAACTGAACATGTTGAGCTGTTGTACCTTACTTACCCCTAAAAGGTGCATTTTAGTCGCCTTAGAAATTTGTACCCTTAAAATACTACTAGAAACCTTTTGTGTAAATAAGGTGATGTACCTAAAAGTAAGGATTTTGCACATTTTTTATGTAGGAGTGCAGGTAGCTGATGCTTTTGGGAAATACTTCTGGAAAATGACATTACTTTTAATAATTATTTCCACATGCATTTTGTCACACAAATGTATTTGTCACATCAAAGGACCATTTCAAATAATGATGATGGATCCTTCATGGTTTCCTTATACCTTTAGGGGAACGGGTGCCTTTCAAAATGAAAATTCTGTTAATATGTACTCAAAATTAGATATTTAAAAATAAGTTTATTTAGTCATTTAGTTGAAACAGGTGAAACATTGTTCAAAATATCCTCTCTTGTGTTTAATAAAGTCATACGGGTTTGGAAATTAAGGTAAATGGTGAATTGGTAAACAGAATTTTTATTTTTGTGTGAGATATCCTTTTAAATTTTGATGTTAAGATGCACACTTTATGCATCAATTACTCATGTATTCGTTTATTCCCTTTGGTTATTTTCACTAACATTCGTTAAATTTGTCAGGGGGTTGTTAAAAGAAATGATTATTAAGCTGATAAGTGAGCAATGTGTTGCAATTACTGTATTTAAATCATTACATGTCTGGAGCACACCCTGTTTTATTTTGAGACGCTTTTTTCCATGCCAAGGTTCTCAGTAACAGGCTGAGATTTCTCACTAAGTCTCTCTTGATAGATTTACAACTTGTCTGATGTATCATCAATTGCTCTTGACGTGCCAACGGCATTGTCATCAGAGCATTAGACGTATACAATGAGGGACTCTCAGGATGGGAATACCTTTCAAAAGCTGTCCCTAATTAAAGCTGATTGTGTGTATCATAAGCGAGGACACAGATTGTGCTGTTCTCCGTCTCTCGGGTTTAGTTGCATCTCTGTCTATTTCCAGCTGACCAGCTGTGATGGAAGCATGCCGATGGGACTCTCAGATTTAGTCAAGACGGCCACCTCAGTTTCAGTTCCTGCCCCTCCTCTTCCCTAGCATCAATCACTCAACACCAAGTATGTGTGTGTGTGTGTGTGTGTGTAGGTTGGAATGTTTGTGTGTGCATGTATGGACACCCTGAAGTGACCTCGGCCCAGATCACATCATTAGCCGTAAATCTGAAGGCACCCACAAAACAAACACATTTAGCCATGAGCTCCCGGTCTTTTCCAGTGCCATGCTAACATGCAGAAAGAGTCCTTGCAAGCTGTTTGTGACTTACTTAAAAGGACAATTCACTCAAATATTAGAATTCTGTCATCATTTATTCACCCTCAAGTTGTCATGGAACACAGACAAAATACATGTTTTTATCCATACAAATAAAGTCAATAGTGTCCACAACAACTTTGGTCCCCATTGACTTTTATTGAATGGACAAAAACATTCTTCAGAATAGTCTATGTTATATTCCATAAAGCTGAATTGATCAGTATTCAGACTGATTATGAATGGATTATAAATGCCATAAGTGATATTTTGATGACCTGGGTTTAGTGCTGAGAGTGTTCTGATTCTAAAATGAGATGGCCATATTAGCAATGCAAAAACAAGCTTCTCAAAAACAGCTAATAATGATTTTTAAACTTTTTAAAATTGCTTAGCGGCTGTGCTTAGCACACAAATGAGCCAATACTGATCGTCAACTTAGCAACATTAAAATAACAATGCTTGTCTCCTTTTAAGCTCACCAAACAGATTGCATCTTCATGGCATTATGGGAATTGCTGTTTGCGTGTAAAGTCACACCATCTGTTGTTTGTGGAATGCTCTCCATTGCCAGATTTGTTCTTAATTATTTTAAAGAATGCTACAACTTTTAGCATAGCGCTAACTGTGAAATGTGCTATACTGATGAGTCAGTCTGTTAAAGTGGTCCCAAGTATCTTTCACTAAGTGAGTTTTGGGGCTTCCCTGAGCCGCCACAGGCCTGGCTCTAGTTTTATGAGTATGACAGTATCTCTTGGATGGACTTCACACTTAGCAGAAAGGCTACATACAGCCATGACATTGGATACAAATCTGGCATCGCATTTTTATTGCATTTCATCCTGTAAATGTTTTTTTTTCCCTTTCTCTATTTTGAGATCACATACATTTTCTCAGCCTGGTACAGATCTCATCTGGCAGTTTTAGTGCTCCAGTAAGTGAGACTTCAAAACAGGTGACATTTTTCTTTGCATAAACTCTATCCTGTAAACTCAGAGAAGAGGGGAAAATAGAAAGTCCCATTGAGTAAAACATACTAGTATTAGAGATTATAGGGCAAAGGTTGCAGATGTGTGATCCAACACTTTAGACTCAATATCAAAGTTGAATAAAAGTTTTTATTATATAGGATTCATTTTGATCTTTAACTAAAATATTCATATCATTTATCTCATTCCAGGTCTTTCTTTCTTTATTGCCATACCTTCCTATATCACACCATACAACAGACTAAATGAAACTAATGATCTGATTAGCATTATATCATGTAGTAATGTGAGTTAACATGCTTCATGAAAGTTATTAATGAAACTCACAACAAGATAAAGTAGTAAGATCCAGATGATTTCAATGATTTATGGGTGCCTTCCAAAATACCTGGCGTTCTATTTATTTAGCAGATGGTTTTCTGTGTTTATTCTCATTTTATATAATTTCTTGGGCATATATCATTTCTTTTGCATAAAAGCAGCTCAGAATATGTGCATACTGTAATAGTCTTTCTGAATAAACTGATTTGTGGAATATCAAATAAAAAAATTAATAATTTTCTTCGTATGTCCTTTCACCCACAGGACCTGTAAACCTGATCCACGACTGCAGAGCAAAGGCAGGCAGACTGCAGAGACTGACAGAGCTTTTTTTATTTTTAAATTATAGTGACACAGCATAGAGAAATCTACCGAACATCCCTACCCATGTATGTGCAATCTCCTGGGTAGCTAAACAGAAATAATCTAAAATAACTTGTATTCTGCATCCACTGTCAAGTCGTATTTGAAATCTCTGAGCCACACGTGAAGACACTTCACCTTAGGATCCACTGTGGGGACTCGCTGCACAATTGAATATTAAGGCATTTATATTTTAAATATTTTATTTAAATGGCAAACAACCAACATCCCCTTCAAATTACTGTTTGATCTAATCAGGGTAGGATTTGGAAAAATATTGTTAATTTTGTAGCATTACTGTTTTTGTTTGTTTTTTTTACAATGTATTACAACAACAGAATTTAACATACAACTTTATTATGAACATAGATTATACAAAGTTAGGTCTTTTGGGCTCTGATAACATTATGTCAGATAACATGTTCATCCTCATGCATCCTCAGTCATCTCACACCACTGACTGAGGACTGTAAATAGTTAGAGTGGAGTTAGCCCTAACTGGCCTCCCTGTTGCATCTCTGGCTAGCAGCCAACTTCCTACCACTCTAATTTAGACTGCTCAGTAGTTCACACCAAGTACTAAATCAACCCATCCTTAGATCAGGGTCACATGCTGTTAACTAATACTAAAACTATAAAAACAATTACTTGAAATAAAATAATAAATAATAATGAAATAAACCTTTCCAAACATTTCTCATTTTCATTTACTTTAAGTTAAAGTACTAAAATAACTCAAACTAAATAAACTAAAAATGTAATAAAAATTATATAGACATATTTAAATAATAATAATAATAATAAATTACTTAAACTTTAAAATTAAATAAGAAAATATAAAGATAAAATCCAATTCAAAATTAGCAAAAAATATAATAGCATATTGATTATACTAAAATAACACTGACTTAACAGTGATTAAACAGCCAAAGATTATAAGCAGATACCCTGTCCACTGGAACTTTATGTGTGGTGTTTGCATAAATATGAATAGAATGTGTATTATTTACTATAAAATAATATGTTTAATAAAATACGTTTATTTTAAACAATATTTAAATGAAAAAATGTTCATTTTTAACATTTATTATTAAATAAAAAAGGGGATCTGAAGTTTACATGCTGAGCTAAAACTGAGCAAATAATTGTGGTGATATTTATGCTGTATTAAATTCAAATGGCTTGAAATTTTATTGGCAGGCCCCTGGGCTGATTTATAAACACATAAATTAATGATGCAATGTACAACACTGTTTTAATTTAAGCAGAAGGTGGTAATATATTTGTGTTTACAAATCCATCTTGAATTACTCACACTATTCAGGCCGTCTGTACACCAGAGCTGCTGTACGAGGCACTTCCCAACTTTTCCAAAAAAGGTTACGACAGCCAAAGCTGACGTTTAATTTTTGTCCCCTACCCAGAATGCAGCGGGCCACCAGACGAATGGAGTTGTTGATGTAGTCGGGCATGTAACTCTCCGCGCCACTGGCTCTGATTTGCATGCTCAGAATAAGCCCAAAGGCGTCCAATTACACAGCTCTCATGGATTGCTTGGTGTCACTTATCATCTGTTTGAGGGATATGATGATTCTGCTCTTCATGTGTAAAAGGATAGCGTGAGGTTCTGGGCCCCTTTTTTTTGTGGAGTGTTACCACTCAATTGGTGGGAAGATCAACACAAACCCACTTAAAATAGTGAACCTCCTCCCTTTTTGGTAGCATGCTATAGGCTTCGGAACCCCTACAAGGTCTGTAATGCAACAACTTCCTTCAGGGTGAGCACATTCCCCTCAGTGATTTATGAAAAATTAAGGCTAGAGAAGCGCTTTTTACTGAGAGTGAAAAATGATCCCAGATGATTTGGTTTCTTGTGTCTGATAAGCCAAATTTCATTTATATCACAAAGAGTTGTATTGGTATTTCTAATATTTTATATCACATAGTCTCTTTAGAAACATATATTAAAATGAACAGCACCTGGGCATGACATAAGAATTAATCTGCTCCAATTTCTCTGTCCCAGTGCTTTTAGCTGGTCATTTTAATGGAAGCCGTTAGGTCTTCGGTTTCAGAAGCTTGGAGCAAAACCATGACAAGTGTACGAAATTCCAGAGGAAGAAACCCGAAGCTCCCTGTACTTTCTTGTCATGCGTCTGATTGAACTACCAGCTGCATGTTTGCTCCTCCCCACACTCAGGCCTGATGAGTATGTGTATATGCGTGTGTATTAATCTGTTGCCAGCTGGGAACAATATCCTGATGCTGAATGAGTGTGTTGAGTAAAACTCCAGCATCAGTGATTTTGTTGCCAGAGGAGCACCTTGGACATCCTGTGCATGTGTCCTCAGAGATGGAGCTTCCCTCGTCCTGATCCGCACACAGTCGGACAGCAGAGCAAAGATGCCTCAGTACTGGTGGTATTCGGCTAAATTTATGTTTTATACCTGTATAATCTAAATATTTCACTCTTATACAATAATAAATAGCCTAAGTGGCAATTATGTTCTGCAAAGATGCCTTACATTGTTTATTTACCGATGCAACTGCAGACTATATTAATTATATGCATATATTTATATATATATATTTAAATGTGAAAAAAGCGTAAATTGCAACAGTGCAATTAAAAGTCAGTTTGAGATTCCATTAGTATTCTTCATAAGGTGTTGTGTTCACGATTGGCCACTGCGTGTCCTACGTTTGAGGTTGTGTTTCTGGATAATGTCCTGCAGAGGGCGGCACACTTTGCCTTGTTTCAACCCCACTGCAGGGCCTTGTCTGATTGAGTTACATGCATGACAAAGAGCACAAAGCTTTACAGACTGAGTCTTGAGGTGGGCCTGGAAGTCTTTGTGGAATTTGGTCTAAGCAAATGCTGTTATTTTATTTAGACATTGTTTACTGAAGAAAGAAAAGGACCAAAAAGTGAGTGAGTGCGTAGTCAATATTCTGATCATATATTTTTCCAAGCACATTTTACCAATTCCAAACCACATCAATCTTAACAATTACTATTAAGTAATTGTTAATGAGGAAAGTTGTGGAGGTGTAAAGTCAAAAATTATGAAATTCCCATGAGAAGGATGCAACATTCTAATTAACAGGTTGAGAATAAAATCTGCATATTAACTGCATATATACTCTGTATAGAGTTCTGCAGTAATGACACATTTTTGTAGACCATCCCGGAAGTTAGCATCACCCTGGTTCCCTCGACAAAAACCCCAAAATGTTTTTCCATTGGCTTTTGGATTATTGCAGAAAACAAGCTCTGCAGTCCAATTTGGCAACTGGTTAGCCACTGCCTTTTTTTAAAAAAGTAAAAGCTTTAAAAAATCACAAAGGGGTAGGCTATTATGTATTTTATGTCATAGAATAAAACGTGAAAATATTTTTTGAGTGTTAACCACACAGACCTTATTTCAGGCATAAAAACAAACAAACAAATCCAAAAACAAAAAACTAATTTAGGGACAGTAAAACCGGAAGTGCCAAAATGCTAACACATTTCCAGGTTTTGGCCTACAAAAATATGTCATACCTTAAACACAATTCTTAGAATACCATATCCCATGATGCAATGTGCTTGACTTGACATTCCATTTCCTGTGTGACAAATTAACTTAAATAATTACCAGTGGTGGACGAAGTACACAAATCAAGTACTTGAGTAAATTACAGTTATATATTTTTACTACTCACTATTTAATTAGACTGCCAGATGTTAAGATATGATCATTACACTGAATTAAAAAAAATAACCATATTTATTTTCAAGACGATAAAGGATGCTACTCACGTGATGAGGTCATTGTTGAAACAATGTCGAAACATTTATTGTTGCATAATGCCTATTGTTTCCACATACTATTTTTTTTTTTTTCAAAATAGTAAGCAGTATACAGTGTGCACTGCACTTTATTCAGTCGTCTGAACTTGCACTGAAATGATCTATGCATTTTCATACATGCTTAATCGCACACAAAATGAAGTTAATTTCATTTAGCTAGTGAAACTGGCAAGATGATAAAGGTGGTATACATCTTCATTAAATGTACTAAAATGCTTAGCTAATTAATGTAGGACCTTTATTTGTAAAGTAGCTGTTTCAACAAAGTTTGGGAGTAAGTAGGTATTTGCTGGTGTGTATGTTTGTATTTATTTACAGGGTGTGGAGAAGGCTGGGTGGAGGCTGTCAGAAGATATGGACACACACCTGTTGAACACAGAGGTGTTGAGCCAGTAGGTACAGACGCATGGATTAGTTCTCTACTTCAACTGAGAGATTTTCTCTCTGCATACAGATGGTGAGCGAATGAGTGTGTGTGTTTCTTGACTGACTTCGTCACAGTACCTATTGAGTCAGCTCTCTGAGTCATCCGTTTCAAGGTTGCCTAGTGACAACGGCGGGGAAATGTTTCCTATTGCGCATTCGCTGATGCTTGGTACCAATATTTATTCAAGCACTGCAGTAAGAGGGCCAGAGAAAATAATTGATGGATTTCACAAGATTGTATGTACGTTTGGCAATCCGTAAAAAATGTTTACCTGTGGATTCTGAACTTCCCTTGATTTTCATGCTTACCGAATCAACTAATAAAACTGATATATGGTGGGATTCGGTTACTCTGAATCAGTGTTTCCAAAGCTTTCTTGTCTTATGTACCCCCATAGCCTATGAGTAAGGTTCATGTAAACTTTCATTTACACAAATACAGAAATTGAAACTTTTGAAACTGGACATCATTCAGCATTTTTGTTAATATTATTAAAATTGCCTCTTTTTTAAGATTTTTTTTAACTTATTTAAATTTAATTCTTAATATATATATTTTTTAATTTAATTTAATTTAATTTAATTTAATTTAATTTTATTTTATTTTATATGGCACCCATTCATTGCAGAAGATACATTGGTGAGCAAGTAATGTAATGCTAAATTTCTCCAAATCTGTTCCGATAAAGAAACAAAAAACAACAACAACAACAAAAAACTCATCTACATCTTAAATGGCCTGAGGGTGAGAACATTTTCAGCAAATTTTCATTTTTGGGTGAGCTATTCCTTTGTGGTTGGCAATACCTGCTGAAAGCACTGTTCTCTCTCAGTAAGTCAAATGTAAAAAGTTTCAAAGTTTTTTCAACCTCTGCGTTGAGGCATCATTTAGTAGCCTCACAGCTAAAAAAAACAAAACATAGGCCCTCATAGGTCTTTGACTGGAGTCCATTACAGCATGATGCTCCTGCTACAGGCCGGCACACTCCTCTCAAGAAAGATGTCCTTACCAGTGAAAAGGAAGCAAGTTACTATACCCTCATACACCTCAGATGCACTATGCATTTGAATGCTAACATTTAAGTCAAAGATAAAGTTGAAACCAGCACACATTTACAGGAAAGCCAACTGAACTTTAGGAAAATTATGTAAAGTCTGTTTGGTTCCAACAGTGTGTTGAATGATAGATCGTGAAGTGGTTTTACAGGTTTCCTGTGAAAAGAAGCGTCGTAACAGAAGGTCTTGTGTTGCTAGACAAATATTTACTGCTACCAAGTAATGCACGGAGGCTAGTGTGTGTGTTGCACACTATTTCCTGTTTTGACACAATCCACATTAATAAAAAAACAATCAACTCTACAAAGCAGGTGGAGACACCTACTGCACATATTCATGCCTTCTGAAGCTCAGAGGCATCCCCTTACAGCTGCAGGATTAGTTGATGTTGACCTGCTTTTCTCTCAAAAGCAGAAAAGTCTCTGTTCCTGTTAAATTATAATTTTTAAATTTTAATTTGGTCAATGGAAAGTCATTACATTGTTATTATTATTAATTATCAGTGGTTATTAATGGTTTGCATGGTCTGCAAAATATTATTATGAGTTAAATGGTTTATATTACAGGCCATTTTTGCAAGTGTATGATCTTCACCAGAAATGTGAGATGGGCACGCATTATATGTGTATTATGAAGATGCATTTCCTTAGCATCTGTTCAAGTCATACTGACATAACAGGTTGTACTTTTCACCCTCTCGTCTGACCAGCTTTTGGGTCATGGAAAAACTGGCTTGTCCCCCTCTTTCCCCTTTTATGACGCTGCGTGAGTCAGGCTTTAATGCACTAGTCCCTGGCTGCTGTTTTGTCCAGTCAGATCACAGATGATGACATAAGTGGCAGTATGACATCAATGGGTGATGCATGAAAAATATCATCTATTTGCTCACATTACACAGGTCAGATTAGCGAATCAAATGTGTGTATAAGCACTAAAATTAGATGGTCTGTTTAAAAAAAAAAAATAATTATGTAATTGTGAGGACGCAAAACAGAGAACATTATTAGCATAATGTTATTGGATGAAGCATGTCAGATCATTTTGGAATAGTTCATGCCATTCCAAACTCATATGATGCAGGAAATGCAGGATGAATGCTCACGCTGCTCTTTTGACCAAGTCTTTTGGTCTTTTTTCTTCACATAATTATGTTATCACTCCAAAAGACTTGTAATATATACCACACAAGTCATATCAATGCTTTTATGTTGCTTTTTGTCAGTTTTGTAGCTTTACAGCCCCAGGTTACCAATAAGTGTCATATGAAAAGAGCAACTTGAACATTCTGCTACATATCTCCTTTTGTGTAGAAGACAACATCATATGGGTTTGGAAACAAAATGAGGGTGAGTAAATGACTTTGAATGAACTTTCATTTTGGGATGAACTGTCTCTTTAATTAGCAGTTTTCACAACATCATCTAACCCTTAAAATAAGTATTCATTTAATGAAACAATTTAAATTTGACTTCATTTAAACACTCTCCTGTGTGAAGAAACATCAGGTGTGCAGAGCAGCAGAGAAAGGCTCCATGTTTAAACAGCTATTTTTGCATTTAGCCTTGAAAGCAGCCAGCTTGAGCTTTGGGCCTTGATTGAGCCATGAAACATTATGTTTGTTTACTAATCAAAATAGTTTGTGTACATGGTCCCTTATGACCTTAAGTTCTCATCAAACACCCCATTAAGCTTCTGACAATGTTTTCATTTGTCATTTACATCTCACAATCTCCCCTCGCTGGAATGTAGCGCTTAGCATGGGGTTGCTAATGAGTGACTTATTTACTCAAGGGAAATTTGAGCAGGACTTTAAAGATACCTTTGTGTGAAGTATGCAAATCAAACAGTTATCTTGAAATTTAACACAATGTTGAACAGTTGTAAACTATAAAGGTGTGTTATGCATGAGGTGCAATATATCAGTACTACCGAGTGCTGATAAACTAGAGTACTACTACAGTGGATACCTGGATGGATTTGCATGAATGAATGGTCAGATGTTCTTTAGTTGTGTTTGTATAGTTCTTATGCCTGTTTGTGAGCATGGTTTTGTATGAGGCTGCTTTCTAAGCTTTGTCTGTAGCACTTTGCTTACAGGTAGATTGTTATCAGTGTAAGTGGTGTATACCGGAGGTTCCACACTAAATAAACTGAGGGTTGAGATAGAAACGGTTTCCATAGTATCAGCACTGAGACCAGAGCAGGTAGTCAGTCTTGCCCAGCCTGTGTCCAACGCTGCTTGACCAAGGCCATCAGTGATGTGGGGGAGGGAACATTTCAGCTGATATCTGCTGTGAATTAAACAGGTGTGAAATGTACTTGTTCCCAGAAACTATGCGAAAATGTCCTGTTTGTCCAACGCCACGTTACTTGTGTCTTACTATTAAGTAAAATATAAAAAATGTGTATCCATCCCTTATGCAAAATTATGTTTCTAGTCGTCCTTATGCAATGCTGCAAATATTGTATAAAACACAACTGAAGATTTGAATGAGAACAAAATGGACTTATCTTAATGCAGGCACTCAGAACAGGTTCGCCGTATTCAGGTACAAAATAAACATGTCTGTGTTTGATCTGTCTGATACCACAGTTTATGAATAGGGCGGTTCTTTGCACACATCTACACTTCTACAAATAAAGTTTCCAGTAAGAAGCCTGATACTTATAAGAGAGGTTCAAAAGGTTCCAAAAAGGACTTTTTATTCTCTGAACGTTGTTCTTTAGACAACCATGGCTCTGCTGCTTTAAAACAGTGTGTCTCAACATTTCAACATAAAAAAATAAAAAATAATCCTCACAGCCCCGCCAGTAAGATATTTTTGACACAAAACATGTGAAGTAAATGAATAAAAAAAATAAATATATACAAAAATACAACAGCAATTATAATAATAACCAAAGAACCATATAGCTCAAGAAGGCATCACCATAAAGTAAAGCTCTGAAAAGTGTTTAAATGATATGGCCATTTGAAATGCAAAGATCTAACTAAGCAAATATTAGACAGTGTTTCACTTGATAAAGTACCATGGAAATAGTACAACCTACCAATTCAATCTTCTGCATGAAACCCACCACTAAGCTACCATGTCTGTATATTTCTTTCTCTCTTTCTTTTCTTTTCTTTTCTTTTCTTTCTAAGCTACATAAACTTGATGTTTATCAATGAAAAGTCCCCACTAATGTAATGCAACAGTATGTGATTTGCATTGGTAACTTGGGTCCACAGCTTTAAAATAAAAGCATTTATAATGTAGCACCTACAGTAACAGCAGCTATATCACAGACCGCTTTTACCATCTGAAAGCGTGAACAAAGCTTCAGATCGCTATTTCCGATGCTTGTGCCAGCTCATGGGTGACTCGAGACGAAACGGATCCCTCCTTTGATTGGCCACAAAAGCGCTACGTGGACGTCGAGCAGCAACAGGTAGAGCGCCTGACCGTTATCATTTCATTCTGACTGCGGCTGTCAGGACGAGAACAGCGCTTCGCGTCAACTATTATCGCTCTCCGCAAGCCTCTTATCGCGCAGACATCGCCACGAGTTTGGTGGAAATTTATTTCGAGGTAAGCAAAAACTTTTTTTCCTCCCCCCAAATGCAGCGATGATTGACAGCTTATAAGACAGCAGCGACAACGCATAGAGACAATGTGCATTTTCGTTGTTCACTTGATGAATCTAGTCTAATTATGTCAGCATTTATGCGTTAATATCATCAATTTCATTATCAATAGTTGACTTTTCTGTATTTCATTATCAATAGTCGATTTTTCAGTATTTTCTGACAAAGATTTACACTTTTGTTAACCTGGGATGAATAAGATGCTACCATAGTGTAGGCTAACTAACTAACGTTAGGGAAGGATATTACACATTATCTAGAAGAATGCCTTGTAATCTAAAAAGACAGATAGTACAGGATGTTAAAACAAGCTAAAGCTTACCAAGTATTCAGAGAGCACTTGAGATGTACTTAATCTTCATATAACATATCATTTTCAGTATCCAGAGTCATTTAAGTCATTTATATAGATATATAATGGTATTTTGCATGTTAATTTCCTCCAATCAAATGTGAATGATAATATCCTAGGGCCTACACCAGGGTGTGGGTAAGTCAAGTATGAAGTCCAAAGGAAAGGGGTCAAAGCGGGGCAGACAGTCTTGGGCAGAACAGGACGACCCAGACTTTACGCTGGAAACAGAGCCAGGTTCCAGCGAGCAGGAGGGTTCAGAGGCATCCGTGAGGCTGGGTGGGACATGGAGAACACTGAGGGGTGAGAGGCACGGCGGTTCCCGCGTGGGTACGCGTCGCAGGCGACTGCACAGCAGCACTAAGGAACGCAACGTCCGCAGGCTGGAGAGTAACGAGAGAGAGAGGCAGAGGATGCACAAACTCAACAATGCCTTTCAGGCCCTACGGGAGGCCATTCCTCACGTCAAAACAGACAAGAAACTTTCCAAGATCGAGACTCTCACACTGGCAAAGAACTACATCAAGTCCTTAACCACAATCATCCTGGGCATGTCAAACGCCTGCCTGCCTCATGCCGAGAGTGACATGGAGACTAACACCTCCCGGCTCCTGCAGTGTTATCAACAGCATCTACAGGAGGAGGGAGAGGAAGATCTGTCCACCTACCTGAGCCACATTCACAGCTTCAGCCAGGGCAGCTAACACACACTGCCACAGACTCAGTGAGCGCTGTGTAAATACATGCATGACGATGAATACCAGCTCTGAAGACTAACAAAAGGGTTTATTTGAATAACCCTGAGTTTACAAGCTAAAGCTGGTCCATAAACAAGCTCATTTATGTACAGAATATGCACCGATTATGTCGTCCACAAACAATGTGGTAGTTATTTGCCATTATCATTGCCAAATTGCTAGCAGTAACTCTTTGGTTTATGAAAGGACACAGTCTGCTGGTCATTAATGTAGTTCACCCCAAAATGTGACAAAAGAAGATGCTTTGCTCATATAGTGAAAGTCAATGGGGTCCAAACAACACGGGACCCCCTGACTTTCATTGTATGGACAAACAAACAAAAAACAATGTTTGTGTTCCATGAAATAAAGTCATACAGGTTTGGAATGACATGAGAGTGAGTAAACAGTAAGAGTTCTCATTTTTGGGTGAACTATCCCTTTAACAGGGTGAGTATTTCATATTAAAAATGCAAAATTTCGGAGCAGATTTCATATTTATTCAGAGGACACAAACCATGCACCTAATGACATTGAGATGAGTTTACTGTACCCAAATAATTACTCTTTACTCTGTTATTTGTCTACATTTAATAATTTAAAACTATATTATCCTTTTCTTTTTCCAGTGGTTTCTCTCATGCCTGCATATAATATCTTTGTATGTACAGAAGCAACCTTAAATAATGCCTTAAAGGATGTCCCACAATTGATGCAGTTTCACATTAGGACTGCAATTATCCATAAATATTCCAAACTTATACATCCACATATACAACATGACTTAGCAGGATAGGAATAAAACTAACTATTCATCCTAACAAACCATTTGGAAAGATTTGTTATAAATACTGTTACTTTCTGAAAATGTGCTGCCTTTAAACAGAATTAAACCACATATATATCTACGAATGAAATAAAATATGCTGACATCCTGAGAAATGTTTCACAACATTGTCTCCACATTTTCAAGTGCAAAATATTGCACTCTTACATCAGTGACAAAAGTGTCTTAAATAAAGTGTCTGAACTTACACTACCATTCAAAACTTTAAGGTCAGTAAGATTTTTTTTGTGATATCTTATGATCACCATTGCTTTTATTTGATCAACTGTAATATATTGTGAAAATTGTCATATGATCCTTCAGACCTCATTTAAAAATGCTGATTTGTTGCTCAAGATACAATTATCAATGTTGAAAACAGTTGCGCTGCTTAATATTTTGAAGGGTTTTTTTCAAGGATAAAGTTCAAAAGTACAGCATTTATTTTTGAAACAAATCTTTCACAATATAAAATCTTTTACTGTCATTTTAGTCAATTTAATGCATCCTTGCTGAATGAAAGTATTCATTTCTTTAAAAAAAAAATCTTACTGACCCCAGATTTTGGAACTGTAGTGCATTTGTACAGTACCACTGTGCTGTCTCAGCTTTGAATACGAACATAATCAATAACCCAATACAAGCAGATGATGAAATTATTACAGACTCTTTTACGTTGTTTTATGGCACTGCAGCCGAGCAGGAAAATTCCCAGAAGCAGGTATTTGTTTAAAAATGTTTGTGTGTGATGTTCAATATAAAATGCTTGTAGTGTACTGTCAGTAGCTTACACTCTGACTTTTTGTATTTAATGCCCCTGGATTCAAATAAAGAATCAAAAACGCAAACGGGCAATTGTGATTTTACCACAGATGAATAAATAAACATAAAATGAAGATCCTCTTACCACAAGTACTATGTAAAAAACATAATGACAAATGATGGGAGTGTTAAAAAGGAAGAGGGCATTACTGGAAGTGGCCTCAATATCCACGAGAGCCCTCAAAACAAAACATCTTCCAAGCTAACTAGAAAATGTGAATTCAGTTGAGGTACAAACAAAAACACAGAGCGGTCTGCATGTGCAGGCGCTTGAGTCACACGATTTGTTAAGTGGGATTGAGTAATTCTGCTCTATACAAGAGAAGTGCTACAGAAGGGAAGAAAACAATTCATGGCTACAGTAGAGACGGTTAGCATAAAGATTAACAGCCCACTGGGTTTCCGTTCATCTCTGGCTGGTTACTGGTTTGCAGTGGACGTGCTGCCGTCTGGTTGCTGCCGTTGTCAGTCAGGGATGGCATCAGGATGCGAGGTGCCTCCATGGCATTTCCTCTAACTGTTATATGATCCCATCCACCCTGAAAGAAACAGATGATTTATCATTTTCTATCCATTCTGCACAGTACTATTAGTAACTAGTGAGCATGAAGACAATGCCAGCAGAGCTCACCCCAATGCCATAGTCCCACGAGTGTCCTTTGGGTTCATTCGGCAGCACCCCCTGCCGGCGACACACAGTGCCACAGCTCAAACTGTGACTCCCCTGCACCTTATCTGCAATGATCCACACCTTAGGTTATCTGCTCACACAAAACCATACATAGAATCATTACTATAACAATGGGTCAATTTATATTTGACGGTTTTAAATAAAGCATCATGTATAGAACTGGTGATTGCTTTAGACTGCACAGGAAGCATGGATTCTTCTAGATTCTCTCTCTCTCTCTCTCTATATATATATATATATATTTTTTTTTTTTAGTTTTAATATTATATTATATACAGTACCATTCAAAAGTCTGTGGTCCGTAAGATTTTTTAATGTTTCTGAAAGAAGTCTCTTCTGCTAACAAAGTCTGTATTTTTTTTAAATAAAAAAATACAATAAAAACAATAATATTGTGAAATTACAATTTAAAATAACATCTGTTTTATTATATTTGAAAATATAATTTATTTCTGTGATGGCAAAGCATAATTTTCAACAGCCATTACTCATGATTCTTCATAAATCATTCTAATATGCTGATTTAGTGTTAAAAATATATATATTTTATTATCAGTTTTGAAAACAGTTGTGCTGGGAACTGTGATACTTTTTTTCAGGATTATTTGATGAATAGAAAGTTAAATAGAACAGCATTTATTTGAAATATATATGCATTTTTCATCTAACATTATAATTATATAAGTATCCTTGTTGAATAAAAGTATGAATTTATTTAGAAAATAATATAAATAATAATATAAAAAATCATAATCTTGCATCTTGTTGTAAAAATACAGTTACACTTAAGTTTGATCAATTATTGATGTTAAGTAATTTTAGTCATTAAGTAAGCAGCTTTTAGGAGCAATACTAAGACACCAAGATATACAAACAGATCAGAGTACACATTTTTCCATTGATTAGTAACATCTGTGCTTCCCCACTTTTGAAAAGTATCAGTGGCCACTGATGTATTAACACCTTTTTATCAGTGTGACATGTATAGGTGTACCATTTTCATCTACTGTGTATACAGACGTCCTGCCCACTGACACCTGTTTAAGCTTCTGTCCGGTTGGAGAGGGGATGTGATACCAGCAATCTCCTGCAAACAGATCAAACCTTTCTAATGCTGCTGCAGAAATACAAGCAATGCTGCAACATCAGCATGACAGGCATGACTTGCATTAAAATGTAACGTAAGAGACAAGTATGTATTGTTGTATTTTCATGGGGTCATACATATACAGTAGGGATGCACCGAATGTTCGGCAACCGAAATTATTCGGCCGAAAATAGCAAAAAAATATCTTTCGGTGTTCAGCCGAATAAGCGAAAAGGCCGAATAATATGTACCGAACAATGACTAACGCGATCAAATAGAGGCACGCACTAATGCAGCAAACATGTCGGCAGTGTGAAAGTATTTAAATCTATCAGAGAAAGACGCAGAAATCATTACAAGCACGAAGCACCGACAGCGAGAGACTTTAGTGCTGCATCACATGTCTCCGATGAGAAGAAGAGGTGGCTGATGCTGGTGGTTAGGCTACTGTATGATGATTGAAATCGCGAAATGGCCTCAAACGATTAGCAAATAAACTGCAGAATGTTATATTTTCTAATGCACGCACGAATTGCATGTATTTCTGCCAGGGTTCAAAGTCCAAAGCGCGAGGAAAATCTGTGCTAAAACTGTGTTAATCGTCAGTTGCTCAGTAACATTTTTGTGAATTTTTTTAAAGGCATGTGGCAATGTGATACGTGCAACAAACATCTTCCCAAATTCGTAATGAATTCATAAATCTGCATGCTGTTATCAACAAAAAGAAGCACTGAGATTTTCCTGCGGGTTTCTAACGAAATAAAAGCCGAGAAAAAGCAACAACTCCATCAACATTCATAAATGTTAGTAGCCTATTGTAATTTTACTGTTATTCTGTAAAATAAAATAAAAAGTAAGACAATAATAATGATAATAATAATTACCCAACAACAGCTCTATTAATACATTTATTATAACATTCACACATAGTGTTCAAATTGGGATCTGTAATATATTCTAATGTTTTAAAAGAATTATTTTCTGCTCAACAAGGCTGCCTTTATTTGTACAGTAAAAAATACATGCCTGATTCAAGTCTCAAAAATGGCCAAAAAATATTTTACTAACTTATTAATTTTAAGTTAAATAGTGCTTTGTTGGTATAATGTCTGCTAGAATGTTAAAAAAATGTTCAGTGTTAAGTAAATATTTTTAAATTGTTGTTTTTTAATAGATTTTTTATTTGAAAAGCAGGACAAAACAGTAAAAAGCACATTTTGGCTATTTAATTTATGCAATGGTGAAAAAAAAAAAAAGGCAAAATAGGCCTACATGGGGGAAAAATGCGAAAAACCGTGTTCGGTATTCGGCCTTTAGCCCAGTGTTTCATTTTGTTCGGCTTCGGCCAAGAATTTTCATTTCGATGCATCCCTAATCTACAGGCTTTATGATAGAAGGTTATTCCCTCACCTGCCGGGTTCTGGGTGGACACAGAGCCCCTGAAGAACGTAGAGCCATCCTTAGCGATGGCCCAAACCTGGTGGACAGCACCTATGGAAATCAACTTGAAAGGCTGGTCGGTTCCAACATGTAACCATGACGACCCCTGTGATCAAGCCACATATTCAGTCAGGGTTACAATACATCATTCTGGGAAGCCTCTCACAGTCATAATGTTTGTGAAGTATTTGTACACTATTTGCATGGGAACTAACACAAAACCAATTAGTGGACTTCTAGAAAATAAGGAACTTGGCTCTTACTCCAGGGGTAAGTGAAGTGACACCCAGACGGCACAAGACGTCTCCTTTGTTGCTGATGGCCCATAATGGCACCTGTTCCACCGTGCTCTTTGGTCCACAAGGCAGGATTGTGATGTCACTCAAAGGTATAGGCGGGACTTCCTGCCAGGGGCCAGTTGTTGTGAGTTTACACTTTCTAAGGTGGAAGATGATGGTTAAGAATTAGTGATAGGAGTCAAATTTAACAATTACAAAAAATGGTTTCTTTATGATTACAATTTTGAGGAAGAGCACCAACACTGAATAAATATTTCTATTGGCTACTTGACAAAAATACTAAAACACTATGTTTGTTTTCGTCTTTTAATATTTTTTATTGTCATTTACTTTTTTACAATTTATTCCTATTAACTAAATTAATCCTTCTAAATGTCAATTTCAGTATGGTGGTACTGCACAGGCAATATGCAGATGATCAAAAACCCTTTACCGAATCGTGTCATAAAAATCATTTGAGTTACAGTACTTTTAAATTGATTTTGTTAACACTTTATAATCAGGTCCCGTTTGTTAATATTAGATAACTACATTAGTCAACAGGTGCTAACAATTAAAAATATTCCTATATTAATTGCTAGATACCTGGCCCAATGTCTGCGGCGGACAAAGTCCTTCAATGTTTTATATCCGTGGTATGACCTAGAAGGTGAATACATTCAGAAAAATCAAAGCGTTAGCTCGGTCTCACACTTCCAAGATTGTGCTTTTTTATGTTATAAAATACACTGGCAAAGCTAATAACCAATATCACTTACGCAGGAAAGTCAGCTGCATACTGCCAGCCCTCTCTGTCTGTCCCACCTGGCACAGCATAGTCAATAGTCCAGTCTGACACCTGCAAAATATTACGGAGCATGCACACATACAGCGGTTTGCAACTATGAAGCAGCCGGATGTCATTCACAGTTAATTTCAGTGACAAGTTCTTTATGTATTGGGAGGAAATAAATAACAGCACAAACCCAAGTCCAGTTGGGGGAGGGTGGTTTTGTGTTGTTTTTAGTGCACTCCTTCAGACCCGAGGCATCGCTCCACATGTAACGGTCAGTAGGGAGACCCCTGGAGGAGAGACAGTGAGGCACAGCAGAAAGCATACTGAACACTACTGGATTACAAACATCATGCTCAGTATTAACCTGTTAGTGTAACCAGTGACAGGATTCCAGCGCTGGTTCTCATAGATAGAAACACTCTTCACGTCAGTCTGTGTGTAGATGTTATCTGTGCTGCTTGCCAAACCTGTGTGTGTGAGATAAATACATTATGTTATTAAAATACATGAAAAACACTGGTTTAGAAAGAGGTGACGCATTTACCCTGGAAGAAGCCTCCTCCATAGCCTCCTGTGTGGACCCAGGCAGTGTGGTCATAGCCAATCCCCCACACCACACCAAGACTGTTGGACTCAATAATACGCAAATGCCCTCCGACTTGACGCCAGAACCTGTCCATGATAAAGATTTTTGTTTTGTTTTTCTCACAGAGCAGTCATGGACAAATATAACGTTTATGAATATACACTTGTTCAAAAGTTTGGGGTCAGTAAGATTTTTTATTTTTTTTTTAAGAAATCAATACCTTTATTCAGTAAGGATGCAAAATAAGGATGTAAGGATGTGAAAAATAAAGACCTGTACATTGTCTATAAATGCTTTATATTAAGAATCCTGAAAAAAATGTATCATGGTTTCCAAAAAAATATTAAAACAGCTGTTTTCAACATTGATAATGATAAGAAATGTTTTTTAAAAGCATCAAATCGGCATATTACAATCATTTCTGAAGGATCATGTGACACTGAAGAAATCGCTGCAGAAAATTCAGCTTTGCCATCACAGGATATATACCGTATGCCATCATAAATTACATTTTAAAATATATTAGTAAAACACTTATTTTAAATTAATAATATTATTATTCTGAATATTTCACATTAATACTGTTTTTACTCAATAACACTAAACTTTTAAAGGTAATTCTTTAATAAGGGGTTCATTGACCTCTTTAAACTGTTTCATCTATGTTAAACATTTATCACAAGGCTTTTTGTCTTTTTTGAACTTTCAAGTGAATTTTGGTATAATGTGTGATGCTGTGGATCTTTTGATGTTATGTGTGACTGTAATGATGCATGCTATTACTATTATTATTATTTTTCTTTTTACATTTTTCACAAGTTTTTGGAAAAACCCAATGGTTCTGGTGAGACAATGTTCTTAGTGCATTGTAGCTTCACTTGATTTTAACACTTAATACATTTACTATAAAAATGTATTAAAAAGTTGAGAGTAGTTAAATATCTGGATGGGGGACAAGCCTAAAAATGAAACATTTTAAGACTCTTAAAAAAAAAGTTTGACGGTACTATAATCCATCCTTTAAGTAGGATTCTTGTTTTTAAAAAAAAAGGGTTCAGAAGTGGTCCACTGACTGAAGAATCACTTATTTACAGCAAACTTGTTCACAAAAAAATCAATCAATCATCTGATTCTTACATCTGATCACACAAGTTTTTGGAAGAACCCAATGGTTCTGGTGAGATAATGTTCTTAGTGCATTGTAGCTTCACTTGATTTTAACACTTAATACATTTACTATAAAAATGTATTAAAAAGTTGAGAGTAGTTAAATATTTGGATAGGGGACAAGCCTAAAAATGAAACATTTTAAGACCCTTAAAAAAAAAGTTTGACGGTACTATAATCCATCCTTTAAGTAGGATGCTTGTTTTAAAAAAAAAAGGGTTCAGAAGTGGTCCACTGACTGAAGAATCACTTATTTACAGCAAACTTGTTCACAAAAAAATCAATCAATCATCTGATTCTTACATCTGATTACAGGGTGTAGGGTAGGGAATTGCCTCTAGTTCTTTTGTGGGTTCGCTCACAAAGATGTCACCCCTACAGGTGACCGACCAGATGGCTTGTTTCGAGGGAGGGCCCTGAATACCTCTAGAGTCACAGCAAGACACACTGAGCAGAGCCAGCTGATAAGATGAACAAACTGTCAGTCAAACAGCAAGGTAATCACAAAGTGCAGTGCAAGTTGTTGAGAATCAATGATTAATGTTCTCTCCTCACCCAGTCGTGCATCTCCAGCTCTGTGGGCGCAGCCAGGCGGATAGGCCACCTCTGTTTGGTTCGCTCTGCTGTATAGATGGCAAATGTGTGTTTGGAGTCATTCAGTACTGGCACCAGGATTGTCACTTCATTAATGAACACATGGAGATACTGGACAGAGAAAGAACAGAAAAGACACAAAGCAAAGGTAAAACGGGTTGAACTGATCAAATAAGTCAATTCTAGACCACATAAAATCACTTTACAAGCACAGATTTGTTCATATACACTATCATTTAAAAGTTTGATGTTGGTAAGATTTTTCAATTATTTTGAAAAAAAGTCTCATGCTCATCAAGGCTGCATTCATTGGATAATTAATATTTATTTTGACTATTATTTTTATTTGACAAAAATACAAAAACAATAATATTGTGATATATTAATAAAACGTTCTATTTTTTATGATGTTTTTCTAATATGCTGATTTGGTGCTCATGAAACATTCCTTATTATGTTGAAAAACGTCTGTGCTTAATATTTTTGTGGAAACGGTGATACATTTTGTCAAGATTCTTTAATGAGCAGAAAGTTCAAAAGTATAACATTTATTTTTGAAATAGAAATCTTTAGTATAATTACACATCTTTACTATCATGTTTGATCAATTTAATGCACCCTTGCTGAATAAAAGTATTAATTTCTTAAAATAAAATCTTTGATCAGTTGTGTATTTCCTACAGAAACGGTTAGCAAGGCCTTGTACGTTTTTGTATCAAGATCTTGTACATTTCAGATACTTTTATTATGTTCCAGCTACAGTATAATAATGTGGAATTAATATTTAGTCCATTTTCCCAGTAGCGAAAAGATAAATGTGTGCCAAAAAAGAATTTGATCAACTTTTAGCAGTACACTAACCTTACTAGATGGCCTCAAACTAATAAACATGGATTTAAATCCACAAAACTACAATTCTGATTCCATAACGGATGTGAGGTTACCTTTTTTTCATCATTAAAGGTGTAGTAGATGAACAGAATCCCATCCTTGTTGCCCTCTGCTCCTGAAAACTGCTCCAGTGCAAACTGAACATCCACCCACTTATGAGGTTTCCAGTCTCGCCACCACTGCATGGTGCCCTTCTTCACCCACACAGACTATGAGAAGAACAGGAATCAGGGTGAGTTATCAAATTAGACACTTTTTTAGTAACTCTTCAGTTCTACCAAGCTGAGGACCACTGTCACTGTAACTGTTGCTCTGACTTTTGATCTAACTCTTGGAGCACTTGTATATGAACACTTACTGTTGCTATATCAATGACAATCTGGATATAATCCAAAAAAAAAAAAAAAGATAAATGACAAACCTGGTTAGTATTGATAAAAACATCAAATGAGATCAACTGTTTTGTGTGTGAGGACTACCTGTTCAATAGCCTGCTCATAATGCATGAAATTCTCCATTTCCCTCTTGGAACGCTCACTGAGCTGCTCAAATATCTGTTTACGCCATTCTGCCGTTTGAGCAGGTGTAATGGAGTGAGACATGGCCTGCATGGAGGAGTTCAGGGCTGAGGAGACAGTCACATTTGGCACAGTCAAGTACAAAGTGAATCATCAAATTCAGTTACACAGAAGGTAATAGGGCTGCACGATACGTGACATTGCGATTTTTGCTTTCCTACAATGTTGCAAAAAAAAAAAGAAAAAGCTGAAATAATCTTTTGACCAATTCAATATGACTATGAAATAATAATTATTTTTATTGTGATTATGAAATAAAAAATTAAACATAATAAACAAAATAAGAAACATATTGCAATAATATTGTAAAGAATACAGTAAAAGAAAAGAAAAATATTTTACTGTAAAATTACAATACTAATATTTATATTCTAATTTCTTCATTTTCAAACGTTAAAACAATTAAGCTTTTATTTTGACGGTTTGCCAGCAAATAAAAACATGCGCTGCCAGTTTCATATTGAAGCTTGGCACTATGTGTTCAATGACACGCGTGGAGCCCATAATATCAGCGTCACAGTAAATGAACCAAGCTGTTCTCAGAAGCTGAAGCACTGTATAAATGCTGCACTTAACTTTGAAACCGGTTAAGCGTATATTAAATTAATTAAACCTTGACAATTGCACTACGCCATATCGCAATATCGATTTTCTTTCAACACATCATGCAGGCCTACATGATACCCGGCTGACCTGTGGCTGTAGATGAGTTGAACCAGTTGAGCTGTGTGTGACACTCAACCAAACATCCCCCACCGCTAACCCAGGCCCATTTTGGATGCTCATCTGGCCCATAAGGCTCCTCCAGGGCCAGGATATAGGTGACTACAGAGGACAGGCTGCTGGTTTCAGCTGTGTCTCCAGGTCCAGATGCGAGGTGTGTCTGGGCTTCCTCTAGGTCAACATTGCTCCATTGAGGATCCACCCCACTTGATTGGCTAGGAGACAGAACCTGTGCTGGGGAAACCCTGTCCTCCACCTCTTTTTCTGTGTGATCCTCCTCAGGAATAGATGGGCCAGCTGGGGGGGCGTCACGGCGACTGATTTGGCCATCACGGTCAGACACAAGCTCTGAGATGAAGTTGTCACTGGTCACTTTGGGGATGCGTGGTTTAAGGGCGTCTCCCATCTCAGGTGTTGGGACCACTTCAGCCCCGGTTCTTTCAGTCTCAGGGTCTGCATCACCCAACACTGATGCATGGGACTGCAGACGCACCTCACCACCAAAGAAACAACCAGCGCTGTGAGGTGTAGAGACACACATTGTTAACATGTACAGCACCAGAAGTCTGGAATCACTTCGACATGTTTATATTTTTGAAAGAAAATTTATATCAAAAAGAGTCAAAAACATTATTCATGTTTCCGATAAATGTTAGACATTTTAACCTGTTATGACAAACTGCTTTCTGTATCCATCAATCCAGTCTACTAAGAGAACATCTAATGAAATTGTCAATTATCTAGCCCCTCTAATAAAAACGCATTGGAATTCACTGAATTGTGCAAAAACACTTTAAAATTAACAACTAATATGTTAAATTAAATAACAACTAAAAAAACTATCATTAAATGAAAATAAATATTATTTGTCACATATGACAATACATTGCAAACTATTTTTTAATAATACCCAACATTTAATGAAAAATATAAATATTATTTCTGTCACATATGACAATACTTTTATGCCACATTGTCTTTTTCAGATTCTAAATTATTGACTCCACTTGCATTGTTGAAGTCTACTTTCAGTTTTAAAGAAACACCTTTCTCTAGAAATTAATCAGTCTATTGTTCTTTTGAGGGATGAAGGCTGATCAATGCTTCAAGCCCTGTTCCCACTGCCAACCATACGCACGCAGTGACAAAACAACCTGATCCCATTCATTTAACTTCTGTCGTTCATTCAGTGACTTCTGGTCAGACGAGTGACGAGTGACAGTGGCTGGATGTAGGCGTAACAGGATGTAGGCGTGTCCAACATGACAATGTTGAGAAATGTTTAACTTTTTGTAGATTAAGTGTGACTTTCAGGAGCGACAACCAATAGGAGTGCGTATTGTGTCAGAGTGCAGCACATGTCGGCCATCATATGTCTACATTATGTTCATCATATGTATATAATCAGATTAATGAATGCACTGAGCACAGAATGTTACTTTCTATTCTTTTAATATCCTAGTTTTACTGGCAATATATGTCATTTGCAATAACACCTCTAAAGAAAGGTCTACCAATAACATTAGCACAACTGAACTAGGAATGTCTACTAGTGACACGAAGTTAACTAACCTCTGAAGGCTGCTTGCGCTGGCGCTAGAGTGGGAACGTTCACTATCTCTGGGCACAGACACAACCTTCCAGGCCTTTCCACTCAGCTCGCTGGCAGTCACACCCTGGCGGAAATATACGGCCCGGTCTTCAAAACCAATAGCCCACACCTGAGCACAGAGACACATCACATGACCTTCACAGATCTCAGTGTAATAACTGCTGAAATGGTTTTAGAACATATCATTCTCACTAGAAACACATTCTTAGATGAATACATAAATATGGCATAATATATGGTATTTTAACACCAATATTTTTACATTTGTGTATAATGTTTCACACAAGAAAAATGACATTTATACCACATTTTCATATTTGTATTTATTTATCTCATTAGGGATGCAACGATTCACTCAACTCACGATGCGATATGATTCACGTAACTGATTTCACAATATGATTTTCTCACGATTTTTAAGACAAATTATTAATGAAAAGGTGTTCTTTTATTATTGCTTGGACAAAATGCTGCACATTTATTTGTGAAATTGAAATGTCAAATAACAAAACTAAATTTAAATTTGAAAACAAACCTCAAATCTAATCAAATAAATAATCAAATAAAAAAAATCTCTTCATATAAACAAGGGCTTGTGCTCTTTCCATTCAAAATTAGAGGCAACCACTGCATTTGAATCACAAACAAAGATGCTGTGTACATGCAGCATGAGCAGCTTTTTAATCTAAATTAGATTGTATAGTTTGAAATTTGAAAACAAAAACAGAATGCTCTGACTTTAGTTTTGTGAAGTCCTTTGTTACCGCTGTAAACAAAGCAGCGCTGTGCTTATAAACAGTCAAGATGAAAAGAAATTACCATCTAAACTTTTCTAAAGACAGTCAGTTCCCCTCAGAGATACACTGATATAACCTCCCACCCCCAAATATATCGCGATTCGTTTAACATCTCAACCGATTTGAATCGTCACATTTTTGTATCGATGTTCAACCGGCTCGCGATGCATCGTTACATCCCTATAATCTCATGGATTAATACATTGATTCATATGAAAGTTTCTGGGTTAAGCCTTCAAAAGATTTTAAGTGTCTTTTTTCTGCTGTTTTCTGCTTTTTGTGTTGAAATGTGTACCACACAAGTACAATTATTCAATGTAAAATCAGAGACAGGAATTAATGAGAGGAAACATTACTAATCTCTGACCTGGTCATTGAAACCCACGTTGATCATAGCCATCTCTCCAACCATACCTATCCAACCTGAACCACAAGGATTATGAGAATTCACACCCCGTCTAAACCAGACCTATTAGAAGTAAAGAGATGTGGAAAAACAAGCTTAGTAACAATAATAAAAAAGTACATATCGGTTCAAAAGTTTGGGGTTGGTAAGATTTTTCAAATGTTTTTTAAAGAAGTCTCTTATGCTCATCAATGCTGGATTTATCTAATCAAAAATACAGTAAAAACAATAATATTGTAAAATACTGTTTTATTTTACAGTACGTGTACTTCCCTGGTACATACACGGCAAATATCTTGCAGGCAAATGAGTGGTAACACAAGGTGCTTACCTGAAGTGTATGTACATGGTAACAAATAAGACACACGGCTGTACTTAACAGTCGTGTAGGTACAAGATATTTGCCATGTATGTACCAGGGAAGTACACGTACTGTAAAATAAAGTGCTACCAACATTTCTTATTATTATCTTGAATCAGTTGTTTTGCCTGACACATTTTTCATTTTAGGATTCTCTGATGAATAGAACATTCAAAAGGCAGACAGCATTTATTTGAAATAAAAATCTTTTGTAACAATGAAAAAGACTTTAGTGTCACTTTTGATCAATTTTATGCAACTTAGATAATCAAATGTATTAATTTCTATCAAAAATTTAATTTTTTATTTTTTACTGACCTCAAACTTTTGAACAGTAGTGTAAATATTCTATATTCTAATATAGGCAATATATTATGAATTATAATATAACTTGTATTACAAAAATATTAATAAATTGGAATAGAAGCATTTTTATTAGTGGTCTCAGGCTTTGGACTCCACTGTATGTGTAAGTGTAAAATTATATTAATTAAAATATGACTTACTTTATGATCTTTAGTGACAGCCCACACTACATTCACACCAACAGCTACGTGTGCGGCAGCCACTCCAGTGTCCGGCGACTCCACCATGACCCATGATGACCCTGTGATTACATCAATATCATCGAATGTCTATCATCTACCCAAATTTTTATTTTTGTTTGTGTGTGTGTACTGAACCACTACACTCACCCTTCAGGCAGTCTCTGCCAATGCCCTCTCTGACCAGCAGATCACCCTCCCACAGGACAGCCCACACCAGGTCACCCGGGCCGCAGCTGATCTGCACAACCTCCCCTGGTACTGGCACCTCCTCCCAAACGGAGCCCTCGGGATTATGGTGGTTGATGCCACACCGGAACCACACCTGCTCGAAAGTAAAAAAAAATTGATCTTCTTGTCGATAAATGGAAATTAATTTGAGTTCTAAGAACTCAAGGATTCATACACTCTGTATAGCTTTGTAAGAACTGAAAAATGTATGAATTATAAAAGCATGGGGTGTTGTTGGACACTGTATGTAAGGCTGGAACAAACGGAGTTCTGACCTTTCCCTGCAGAGAGACCGCCCACAGTGACAAACACCCTCTAGGCTCCTCAGTGATCTCCCAACCACCACAAGTGATGTCATTAAACGGGTCAGGAAGAGATCCAGTCTGTTCTAAGGGGATCTGCTCTCACATATAAAATTCAAGGACACATACGTTTTTCCATCAACATTAAAGAGAAACACTTATGATAAGTCCTTTGTGCTGGTACAGACCTTGACCCAAGTTTCCTGTGCCTTGTACCTTCTGTATCGTATCCATCTGCGGCGACGCACGCAAGAGTTCCATTTTTTGTCTTTTGTGTAAGTGGCTGGAAAATCAATGGCATATGTCCATCCCTAAAAACACACAGAAGATCAGCTATGGCTAAAAGCAAGTGTAAGCTGTGAAATAACTTTTTTTCATGATTTTAAAGATGTCAATACTGACCGCTTTCTCTGTGGGTTCCCCTCCAAAGTTTTCATCCACATACCAGTCGGCCTCCCACTCCCAGTTCTCAGAGGGCAGCTGAAAGTCACCCAGAGGCTGGTGCTTCAGCCCTGTGACATCACTCCACTGCCAGCGGTCACTGGGCAACAGCCGGTCCGAGAAGCCATCTACAGGGTTCCACCACGCTTTTATTCAAAGCAACTTACAAATGAGGGCAATAGAAGCAATCAAAACAACAAAAGAGCAACAATAAATAAGTATTGTGACAAGTCTAACACACATCAAGTTAGTCTAACACAGTACACGTAGCAACGTTTTTATTTTTATTTTTATAATAAAAATAATAAAAAGTAGATAGAAAGAGATAGTGTTAGAGGGTCCAGTTATTATTATTTTTATAATAATTAAAAAGAAAACAAGTAGATAGAATAGAAAAAGAATAGAGAACGCTAGCGGCAACAGCCGGTCCGAGAAGCCATCTACAGGGTTCCACCTCTGTCAAGGAACAGGAAACACAAAAGTGAGTCTCATTTCATAATAAATGCTCTAGGGTTAACAAAAAATAATAGTGTTTATGACAAAATCTAGTTTCAACCACATGTAAAAGTTTTTAGCATGTACTCTTTGTATTCATGTTGCAATGAATACTTATAACTTATTTTCATACACCTTGAATACATGTGAGTAAATAAATGCTAATATTTATAAAAATAATAATATTAATAATAAGGTATATATATATATATATATAT
>NW_015546075.1:98011-103378 GCF_001515605.1 Sinocyclocheilus anshuiensis
TTTATTTTTATTTTTATAATAAAAATAATAAAAAGTAGATAGTAAGAGATAGTGTTAGAGGGTCCAGTTATTATTATTTTTATAATAATTAAAAAGAAAACAAGTAGATAGAATAGAAAAAGAACAGAGAACGCTAGTGTTAGAGGGTCAAGTTTTTTTTTTATTAAAGAACTATAAATAAGATAGAATTGAAATAGAATAGAGAGTTCTAGTGATAAAAGGTCAAATGTAAATGGAAGAGATGTGTCTTAGACGTTTCTTGAAGATGGCTAAAGACTCAGCTGCTCGGATCAAGTTGGGCAGGTCATTCCACCAGCAGGGAACAGTTAAGGTAAAAGTCCGTGAAAGTGATTTTGTGCCTCTTTGGGATGGCACTACAAAGCACCGTTCACTTGCAAAACGCAAGCTTCTGGAGGGCACATAAGTCAGAAGTAGTGAATTTAGGTAAAATGGTGCAGATCCATTGGTTGTTTTGTAGGCAAACATCAATGCCATGAATTTTATGTGAGCAGCTATTGGTAGCCAGTGCAAGTTGATGAACAGAGGTGTGACACGAGTTATTTTCGGCTCGTTAAAAACTACTTTTGCTGCCGCATTCTTGATTAGTTACAGAGGTTTGATAGAAGTGGCTGGAAGACCTGCCGAGAGAGCGTTGCAATAATCCAGCCTGGACAAAAAAAGAGCTTGATCAAGGAGTTGTGTAGCATGTCCTGATAGAAAGGGCTTGGTCTTCCTAATGTTGTATAAGGCGAATCTGCAGGACCGGGCAGTTTTAGCAATGTGGTCTGTGAAATTCAGGATGGAATGAGAGGTAGAGTTGAGTGTCATCAGCATAGCAGTGATATGAAAAGCCATGTTTCTGAATGACAGAACCTAGTGATGCCATGTAGATAGAGAAGTGGTCCAAGAACTGAGCCCTGCGGCACCCCAGTAGCTAGATGTTGTAACTTGGACACCTCACCCTTCCAAGATACCTTGAAGGACCTATCTGAGAGGTAAGACTCGATTCACTGGAGTGCAGTTCCTGAGATGCCCTTTGCCATGAGGGTTGACAGGAGGATCTGGTGGTTAACTGTGTCAAAAGCACCGTGCTGGACAGATCCAGCAAGATAAGTATTGAAGATTTGGAAGCCGCTCTTGCCAGTCTTAGGGCTTCAGCAACCAAGAGCAGGGCAGTCTCGATTGAATGTCCAATTCTGAAGCCAGACTGGTTGCTGTCCAGAAGGTTGTTCTGTGTGAGAAAGCCTGAGACTTGGTTGAACCCAACTCGTTCAAGTGTTTTTACAATGAAAGTAAGAAGGGATATTGATTCGTAGTTTTCTAAAAGTGCTGGGTTAAGAGTGGGTTTTTTAAGTAGTGATCCAAGGTTGTTTATGATTAAGAGGTTATCCGACCTTGTTTAAATGCTGAGGGAAAGACCCCAGTGTTGAAGGGATGTGTTGATGTGAGTGAGTGCAGGTACAACTGAAGGAGAAATGGCTTGAAGGAGATGAGATGGAATAGGATCAAGCAGACAAGTAGTAGGATGATTGGAAAGGATGAGTTTGGAGACTTTCTGCCTCTGAGAGCACAGAGAAGGACATGAGCAAGTGTATGTTTGCTGGTAAGATGTGTTTGACAGTTTGTGATGTGGAGAATTTTTTTAAGCAAGGACACATTAAATTGGTCAAAAGTGACAGTAAAGACATTTATAACGGTACAAAATATTTCTATTTCAAATAAATGGATTCATCAAAGAATCCTGAAAAAAAAAAAGAATATATCAGTTTCCACAAAATTATTTGGCAGCACAGCTGTATAAGAAATTTTACTTGAGCACCAAATATCAGCATATTAGATTTATGAAGGATGATGTGGCACTGAAGACTGGAGTAATTGCTGCTGAAAATTCAGCTTTGCCATCACAGGAATACATTCTTAAAGGAAATAAAGTCAAATTAAAAACTGTTATTTTAAAATGTAAAAATAACTGTATTTTGATCAAACAAATAAAGCCCTTGTAAGCATAATAGACTTAATTTTTACATTCTTATAATTTTAAAAATTTTGCACATGCCAAACTTCAAACTTTTGAGTAATAGCATATAGATATATCATTAATTATTAATTAATTAATATTATTGTGTTTTTATGGAGTAACACCACATGACACTGTAAAACCTGAACTGAAAAGGCCAAATTATCAGATATTTAAAAGACTCATTAGCCCAAACACACAGTAATGATGGTCTGCATGGGCCCTCTCTTTGATATAATTTCCTGTATATATTTTTTCTGCTTGTTGGTTGAACCCCATAACAATGATTTGCTGGATTTTTTCCAAATACTTATAACAGTCTGTATATTACTATTGAGCACACCTGGTTTTCATATGTCTCCTCTTGGTAGCGGATGGGCACATCACTGGCATGGACGTACAGATAGATTTGGTGGTCACAGGCAATGCTCCAGCAGCACTGCTGTATAGCTGTAACACGCTTGAACTCCAAGTGGGCATCGCGACAATGCTCCCACTGCTGTCCCGCTGTCGAAAGGCTATAAACCCTCCCGTACACATCAACAGCCCACAGGAGGGAGCTCGGCATGATGCACCCTGCTGCAAGAGACAAAACACAGAGATCTGCAGATAAACAAACACCTCAGCATCAGTTTATGGCTACAAAAAGTGTTTAGAAGTATACAAGGACACAAAGTGAATTGCTCTCAAATGAAGCAGAATTTCCTGCCTACTCTTTTCTCTGCTTTGATAGCAGATCTGCAGTCAGCTGATTCTCATTAATGTTCCTCATGTTGCCAAAACAGTGCTGACCTGTTGACAACTGCTATTTTGTTGCCTTCTAAGCTATAACTGAAACCCATGATCTCAGCAATACATCAAAAAGCTCCAAATAAATCACAGACTACCCTTACAAAACACTACTGTGGTGGTACCATGTTTAAGCATGTTACAGTATGAGATTATAATGCCATGGTACTGAATGATTACTATATTTAAAGGGGTCATATGATGCGATTTCAATTTTTCCTTTCTCTTTGGAGTGTTACAAGCTCTTGGTGCATAAAGAAGATCTGTAAAGTTGCAAAGACTAAAGTCTCAAATCCAAAGAACTATTCTTTATAAAAGTTGTAGCGCTTGTTGTTTGTCATTTCTCCGATCACAAATACGGACATGGTTTTATGTTTACATGGCACGATGCAGATGCAATGCGTAAAAAGACAGTATATGTCATTATAATCCGTAATTATGTCCCCACTGGATGCAACAAATGCCTCCTTTATAATGGGGTTTTAATGTTTTTGTCTCGTAGCTCTGGCAGGACAGGGCATCACAATATGGTAACATTTACGTTACACGCTTGAGGTATTCGACCAATCACAACGCACTGGATAGCTGGCCAATCAGAGCACACCTCGCTTTTCAGACCGATGAGCTTTGTAAAAATCGACGCGTTTCAGAAAGGCGGGGCATAGAGGAGAAACAATAATGTACAGTATGTGGAAAATAATGTGTTTTTTGAACCTTAAACCGCATAAACACATTTCATTACACCAAATACACAAAATAATGTTCTTTTTAGCAACATCATATGACCCCTTTAATTACTATTATCAACATAGCAGCACTGCAAGGTACTTCACAAAATGCCATCATATTAATAGTTTGAGTAAGTAAGTAGTAATTACTATGGCAGATACTATGGTAAAAATAAAAAATGGGAGTAACGTACCGTTTATGTAAAAACAAACAAACAAAAAAACAAAAACATAAAAAACAATACTGGTAATACCGTGGTATTTTTTTTTCTCCTTTTTTATTAGTGAAGTTCAAAATGTTAAAAACGTTACTAAAGCAACATATATATTTTGAGAATGCATGTTGTTGTTGTTGAACACTTGTGTGTTGATGCAGGTAATGCCGGATAGCACGCTAGCTAGCAATGACAGCACATAAGAAATAAGCCTGTAACGTTAGAGTACTTGACAATAGCTTGTTATCTGCAAAAAACTGGAATACGACTATGATACAGTCAGAAGAGAAACATTTTGAAATGAATGACTGCAGCTGCCTGTCTTCCGCAGTGACAGGTGCATGTCCATTACAACAGGAAGGTAAAAATCATGGCAGTTTATGCATCCTCAGTAACTTATAGATGACAGAATATATCAACTGTAGCCAGCGTTACTTACATACCTTATCTGTGTCAAGGTTGTAAGCACTTAGCTTATGTTGTCATTTTGAGACCATTCGGTTTTGCGAAATCTTGTGAATTGCACGATATTGACAACACAGAGATCCCAAACAGGAAGTTACAGGATTGTTGCATTGGCAGCAATAGCTTATCGGCCCGGCAAGGGGCGCCAATAACTAATTAAAACCATAGACTGTATAAAGGTTAAAACATAATGTGATGGTAGGGGTTGTTATGGTGCCCCCACACACCCCATCTTCATATTTTCTTTCCGTTAAACCTCTAATGTTAACACGCATATATATTAGCACTTTTGTTACGTTATATTATTATTATTACTATTAAAATCTCTCTTTCCATCTCTCTCTATATAAATACACCCTCAAATAACAATAAATATTAAACATTAAAGAGAGAAAAAAACATTCCAAAATCGAAGCATTTTGCAACATTCCTTTTTTTTTCAAAAGTGTGGAGGTCTTAAAACATTACTAAACTTTTTTGCACTGAGCACCACCCATAGGATAATTACTTTTGTCGTGTACTGTATCTTTAAACGGAAGACTATAGATTGCTTAATAAAATCTGTGTCAGATGTTCCTGTTATATTTTGATTATATTAACTGCATTCTCATGCCTTTTTGGTGAAGTTTTGAGGTAAAAGAGAAAAATACAAAACATCAAAGTGTGGATATTTTTCTGTAGGTTAAGGTCTGAGGGGTCATATGATGCGATTTCAAGTTTTCCTTTCTCTTTGGAGTGTTACAAGCTGTTCGTGCATAGATAAGATCCCTGAAGTTGCAAAGACTAAAGTCTCAAAACCGAAGAGATATTCTTTATCAAAGTTAAGACTCTGCCACGCCCCCCTAAAACGGCTCGTTCTAACACGCCCCCACATATCTAGGTCACTATGTGGGAATATTTGCATAATGCACCCAAATGTGCACGCAAAGAAAGAAGGCGTGGTTTCAGTAACCGCAGTTAGTGTTGAAGCAGCATGTCAGGGAGACGCTGTGTGTTTCTAGGCGAAAGCAAAAGCACTTTATTTGGCCTTCCGAAAGTAGATGCATTTAGGAATCTTTAAGATCACTTACAACAGAACAGCAATGCATTTTATGGACGACCGTTTCGTGAACCTAGGAGAGGAGGTAATTCTGACTTTGCTATGACAATCTGG
>NW_015546075.1:104350-112103 GCF_001515605.1 Sinocyclocheilus anshuiensis
GTCAATATATTCTGTTACACCAAATAATGATCTTTAAAAAAGCATCATATGACCCCTTTAAGAGAAACATCCAACGCAAATATAGCTGCACTGTTTTTAGTCGCAGCCTTGAATACATACGGCACTTAAGAAAAAGTGCTGAGGTAAATCAGTTATCTGCTATATGATCTGATCTAGTTTTACAACATGCTGGTATTGCTGGATGCCCTCACCTCATACAAACCCAGACTGAAATGACAGATTCAGATTTTTACAACTGACACGCAGTAAATTTCTTACTCGCCTGCACCAGTTTAGCCAATACAGCATTTTTATAGTGTATGGGATAAATAGTTAGAAAATTAAAAATTCATAATCAGGACAGAATAATTATTCACCTTTATTCTTCAAGGAACAGGACAACTAAGCTACTACTGAGAATAGTATTATCAGAGAAAATATAACAGAACAATGGTAAAATAATATCCAACACATTTCAAATAGACATATATCTTTATTTCGGAGTAATGTGGTATGAAAAGAAAAGGGGCAATGAATCAATAAAACAACACAAAAAGAAAAAAGTATGAAAGAATACACCGTTTCCCCTACATGATAACATGCTTGCAAAGGCATAACATGTACACAACCTTACAAGACTTCATTAAAAAAAAAAAATAGCTAGCTAGGACCCAAGGATTTCTCTTACATAGTGAAGAATGCTCATGAGTTTGATCTGATGTCCAGCTAAAGCCAAAAAAGCCAACATTCAACTGTGCAGCTAGTAAGAATGTTATCACCACACATTGCACTCATCTTTAACATGAGGAATAAACAATTCAACTAAGTGTCTTTACATGGTCCTCCTTTAAACATGAAAAAGGTGTTAAGGATAAGGAATGCATCAGCGTTTTAAAACAATGAAACTATGATACTGTATAACAAAAAAAAGGCTAAATTTAATCCATACTAACCCAGAACACTTTGGCAACTGGCAAACCTCACACTACTTCACTGGATTTTGAAATGAAATATGATCTGGTTATGCGACATGTTTCTAAATAGGGGCTGCAGTACTCAAACCTTAAAATATACATTTGTGATTTTGGTTTACCTTTACAAGGCCCCAGACACAGAGGACCAATATGGTCAGAAAATAGCTATTCAAGAGCCTGTTTGGTGCTGTGCATTCTCTTGGAAACTCAAGTGTATGAATCCAGTTACAATTTAAAATAATAATTTAATCAAAGTCTAAAATTCTTATAAATAATGCCTCCTGTAAATTTTAATCTGCTGGTTTTCATTTTTAGAAACTTTAAGGATTAAAATTGATGATGTAACAGAACCCTTTCATTTGGTTCCTCTGCCATATCTGCAATGCATCAATATAGGCAAAACCTCTGAGACACAACTTCACATAAGGGCAGGGGCGGCATGCAGTCTCATCATATGTTTGGTGCAGATCTGTCATTTGTCATGGTGGGCCGTAGTTTGACCGTGGCAAATGGATTCCCACCCCTGATGAGGGAAACAGGCATTGTGATTGCAGAGAATGGGTTAAATGCTAGTGCACTGTAGTAATACTGGTAATTAATTCTGTAAAAATATACTCACCCAAGGAATGGCGGCACTGAGTGACCATTTGGCAAAGACGCCTGTTGCAAACACAAAAATAAGAATAAAAAGTGATCAGCATAAACTGTGCTTCCATTCTTTAGAACTTAAAGTGCAGAGTGGGTTTTCCCCGTCAGACTGGTTCGATTAGGATGTCAACACATGATTCTGTCACTTCACCAGCTGACTAAGTACCTGGAACAATCGCAGTGTCCTATGACCTCATCATATGCGTCAGGAATCTTGATAATCTTGAAACGGTTGCTTTCGTTGTCTGAGTGTTGAAAATCTAATCACTTCAAGGGACTATGAACTGTAAACAGTCAAGGAACATGCATGTTTCTTTATATACAGTATCTCACAGAAATGAGTACACCCCTCACATTTTTGTAAATATTTTATATCTTTTCATGTGACAACACTGAAGAAATGACACTTTGCTACAATGTAAAGTAGTGAGTGTACAGCTTGTATAACAGTGTAAATTTGCTGTCCCCTCAAAATAACTCAACACACAGCCATTAATGTCTAAACCGCTGGCCACAAAAGTGAGTACACCCCTAAGTGAAAATGTTCAAATTGGGCCCAAAGTGTAAATATTTTGTGTGGCCACCATTATTTTCCAGCACTGCCTTAACCCTCTTGGGCATGAAGTTCACCAGAGCTTCACAGGTTGCCACTGGAGTCCTCTTCCACTCCTCCATGATGACATCACGGAGCTGGTGGATGTTAGAGATCAGTTTCAGGGTCTTGACAATCTTCTTATAGCCTACATCATCTTTATGTAGAGCAACAATTCTTTTTTTCAGATCCTCAGAGAGTTCTTTGCCATGAGGTGCCATGTTGAACTTCCAGTGACCAGTATGAGAGAGTGAGAGCGATAACACCAAATTTAACACACCTGCTCCCCCATTCACACCTGAGACCTTGTAACACTAATCAGTCACATGACATTTTCACTTAGGGGTGTACTCACTTTTATGGCCAGCGGTTTAGACATTAATGGCTGTGTGTTGAGTTATTTTGAGGGGGCAGCAAATTTACACTGTTATACAAGCTGTACACTCACTACTTTACATTGTAGCAAAGTGTCATTTCTTCAGTGTTGTCACATGAAAAGATATAATAAAATATTTACAAAAATGGGAGGGGTGTACTCACTTCTGTGAGATACTGTATGAGAGAAGGGTTTACTGGGAGTATTCTAGAGTTAAAATCTGACCAAGGCAGGCCTTATTTCATATTAAAGGAGTAGGCCATTCAAAAATGAACATTCTGTCATTATTTACTCACTCACGTCATTCCAAATTTTAACTACAGTTTATAGTCACAAAACAAAAACACCATAAAAGTACTCCATATGACTATTTTTTTTCTGAACAACAAATTATGGCCGCAGGCTCTCAAGCTCTAAAAAAACTAACACACGTCGGTGCCAATAGCCTTATGTGCAGCGCACGAGTCCCGGCTCGTGGACCTTTCATGAAAAAAAACACACATACAAACAAAGCACACACTATAAAAGTACTTCATGTGACTCCCCCCTAACCTCCAAAAAAATACTCCACATGACTCATTTTGTAAGTCATCGCATGGTTTAAGGAATAGAATGGCAGACAATTAAATAAGAGTTCTTGTCTTACAGAAAGTTGCATGAAGATTTTTGTGTTCCACAGCAAAAAGTAAAGGCATATAGGTTTGGAATGACGTGACTGAGTAAATGACAGAATTCCTATTTTTGGGTAAACTATCCCTTAAAATGCTCATCAAAAGACAGACTTTGGTCATCAGACCTTGCCACAACAGTACACGTGTGTTTACCAGAGTCACCAGCCCACCATCATATGATTACATTCAAGGTGAATTAGCTATGCCCTGAGGCAGTACATGTGGCTTGAGGTCATTCAGGAGAGGGAGCCAGATACTAGGGGTGGGCGATATGAGCTAAAATTCATATCACGATATTGATATTATATTGCGATATGAGAAAAAAAAACATTACAGGCAAAATATTTTAACCTTATATAACTAGAAAAAGTGAGGGATTGGACATAGACCTGAAAAGCCTTTTTTTATTGTGCCATTGTTTTTCCACTGTTTGCGTGTTTGAGTAGGCCAGTGGTTCCCAAACCTTTTCTGTCAGGCCCCCCTTTTGTAGAGAAAAATATTTTCAAGCCCCACCCCCTCTTTTTTTTTTTAAAGTTTTTATTTTTTATTTTTTTTAAGTCTCTTATGCTCACCAAGGCTACATTTTTTTTGTTTTAAAACACAGTAAACGAGATCACGTGACCCACCGTTAGCACTGGCGGTGTAGTTCGATTGCTCCCTGACTCGGTATCCTTAATCAGTTTTTTCTCAGGAAAACTATCAACATTTGATTAGTTTTGGACTGTTTTTCTAACGGAGCTACAAATGAAGATGGCAAAACGTCAATTGACACTGGCTTAACCGGAGAAAAAGCGAGTTAAAGACCATAATTATGATTCTGAGGGGGAACTTCCATAGTTGCCGACGAGTTAAAGATAATAATAATTAATAATATTCATTTTATTTATGGGCACCTTTCAAGACACTCAAGGACACCTTACAATAATAAAATACATAATTAAAACAGAAAAAAAACAAAAACAATACAACACAATAAACAATAATACAAAGAAAAAGCAATACCCAATAACATAACTAAATCACTCAGGATAGGCTAATCTAAAAAAATGAGTTTTGAGAAGCTAAGAGTTTTTAGCTTCGTCAGGGAACTGTTTAAAGAAGAATTCGCCCCGATTGTGGATAGACTTGGAGTTCTGGAAAAGGATGTTCGTCTGATAAGAAATCATTTTGATAAAAATGCAAACAGCTCTTCGTCACACAAAAAAAGACACCGTGGAGGTCAAGCTAGCAGTGGACTCCCTTCAGGAAAAGTTGTCGAGAATCGAAGACAAAAGCCGCCAGTCCAATATCCGTCTAGTGGGGCTGAAAGAGGGGGTAGAAGGAGATGACCCTCTGGGATTTATACAGAATCATCTTCCTAAATGGATTCCCTCTCTTGCTGGCAAAGTAGTGGAGATAGAAAGAGCCCACCGTATTTATAGCGGTGAACGTTCGAAATCAACCCCTCGTACGTTCATCTTCAAGATGCTGCGTTATCCAGACCGGAATGCAATCCTGAATGGAGCCTGACAGAAGAAAAGCAGCGGCGCTCCCATATGAAGAATTTCTAAGAGGAGAGAAATGGCATCGGCGAGGAAGAAGCTAACTCAGCTGGGGATCATCCTTTTTGGTCTACCCCGTGGTAGTGAAAGTTACTCACCGAGGGAAGATTTCTCTTCTCGAGACAGTACGTTCATCTTCAAGATGCTGCGTTATCCAGACCGGAATGCAATCCTGAATGGAGCCTGAACCGCTGGAGAAATTCTTCATATGGGAGCGCCGCTGCTTTTCTTCTCAGTACCCACACGACGCCGTGAGGGTACTGAGAAGAAAAGCAGCGGCGCTCCCATATGAAGAATTTCTAAGAGGAGAGAAATGGCATCGGCGAGGAAGAAGCTAACTCAGCTGGGGATCATCCTTTTTGGTCTACCCCGTGGTAGTGAAAGTTACTCACCGAGGGAAGATTTCTCTTCTCGAGACACCGGCGGAGGTTGAAAAGTTCGCTCTCAATCTGGATCGTGCCACAGTTTTCTCTAAAAAGCTGTAGCGGTTACGTTTCGAGAATCCGAGGTGAACGAGGATGAATCTGCAGTTCCTATGAAGGACCTTGCTAAGAAAATTTGATTGTCTCTTCATCCGAAAAATGACCGGGTCAGATGTTGACGGACAAGCCGGACTGCTAGGTTGGCCGCGTATCCAAAGACTTTGAGGGCAGGTAGAAGAGTGTGTTCTAACTCTTTGCTTACTGCCCATTTTGTTAATGTTCTTGTTTTTTTGTTCTATGCCCGGGACTGCCCACGTAAGTTATTCAGTCTAGTGTTGGCCTATATATTTGTTTGCCTAGATGCCTTTGTATATGCATATGTTCTGATCACCGTTATCTTTCCGGGGGATTACTTTATGGTCCTCCCGCATTAGTTCTGGTTGATGTGGAGTGCTTTTCCTTTTTAATATATGGCTATAAATATTTTATCATGGAACGTTAATGGGTTAAATAGCCCTATTAAGCGAACCAAATGCTTAGATTACCTACGATGCAAAAAGGTCTCTATTGCCCTTATACAAGAGTCTCATTTGAAATCAGCAGACATGCATCGCTTCCAAAATAAATACTTTAAAGTGATCTCTTCCTCTTCGGCTGTCAACAAAACTAAAGGGGTGCTGATAGTGTCTAAGCGTAATATTGTTTTTTTAATTATAAGATCCAGTAATGAAACAGAAGGCTGAATCACTTGTTGTTTCCATAAATAATACTAAATATGCTTTTATGTCTGTATTTGCACCCACTGAGGGTGATTCCTCATTTTTTCAAGAATTATTACGTTTAGTTGTGAGTTTAGAGGACTGTCTTGTGGTCTCATTTTAATGCTGTGTTGGATCCCCAGTTAGATAGATCTCATGCCTCTAAGTCTGATTCAATGATCTCTGGATGTTTTAATTCATTTTTGCGACATTCCAATATATGCGATGTCTGGCGTTTACAAAATGACGGTGCTAGGGATTATACATTCTTTTCAGCTCGTCATAAGAGTTATTCAAGGATTGATAATCTATTTATGTCCCCTTCACTTATTCCCTATATTAGTAAAGTGAATATTCTACCAATTCTTTTATCTGATCATTCTCCGATAATTACATCTTTAACCCCCGCATCGTTGGGCGCCAAACGCAACCGATGGAGATTTAATACCTCCTTGTTCCAGGACTGTACATTTGTGGCTGATTTATGCAGCTCTTTGACAGATTTTTTTACAGATTAACAGAGATTCAGCCTCTGACCCCCAAGTATTATGGGAAACCACTAAATATTTTATTAGGCGTAAATATGTAAGTTTTTCATCCTTTAATAAAAAGCATAGGGAGAGCCGTAAATTTGAATTAGAAAAACAAATTGATCTACTAGAGAGGGAATTAAAAGATATTTTTTGTGAAACCAAAGCCAAAACAATAAATGTTCTTAAATCAGAATTAAAATCCATATATCTACATAGAGCTGAATTCATCATACATTGTACCAGACAATCACATTATTTTCATGGAGAACGCTCTTCCAAGCTGTTGGCTTTGAGGTTGAAAGCTAGTGAATCTAAGGCTAGTATATCAGCTATTAGACATGAGGGCTCAGTATATATTCAACCTAAGGATGTAAATAGAGTATTTGAAAACTACTACCAACACTACCAACATTCAGAATCCAACTGTGACCCAACAAATTTTGATTTATTCCTTAAACATTTAAATCTTCCCAATCTTCCCAACTCTCAGCGCAACATATTAGATAGCCCTTTGACAATCAAGGAATTAAAATCGGCCTTGGATTGCATGAGTAGTAATAAAGCCCCTGGGCTAGATGGGATTCCCCCAGAGTTACTGAAGACATTATGGGACATAATAGCACCCTTGATTCTTAATTCTCTTAACTTTGCGTTAGAAAAAGGGGCTTTACACAGGAACCAAACCACAGCTTTAATAACTTTGCTGCTGAAGAAAGCGAAGGATTCACTCGAATGCTCTAGTTGCAGGCCAATTAGCCTCCTATCCACAGATTCAAAGCTGATGGCCTTAAGATTGGATCGATGTATAGGAGACTTGATTGACTATGATCAATCAGGTTTTCTAAGGGGGCAAATCTGCAGAATGTACATAGGCTTCTTCATATTATTCAACAAGCAGACTCATATATAGCTTCCTCTGCAATCCTTTCTTTGGATGCAGAGAAAGCATTCAACAGAATTGAGTGGAGCTTTTTGTGGTCTGTCCTAGAGCATTTTGGGTTTGGCTCGTTTTTTCTACAAGCAGTCAAAACTATTTATTCTGAATGCTCAGCTAGAGTGCTCACTGGTTCTTACATCTCCCCTTCCTTTTATTTTGGCAGGGGTACTCGTCAAGGTTGTCCCCTGTCACCCTTGCTTTTTAATTTATCATTAGAGCCTTTGGCCCAAGCAATTCAGACCTTACCCACTATGATTCCGGTCAGTGACCAGTTTAATTATCTCGGAATCAGAGATTTTCC
>NW_015546075.1:114354-116937 GCF_001515605.1 Sinocyclocheilus anshuiensis
CTCTTCCAAGCTGTTGGCTTTGAGGTTGAAAGCTAGTGAATCTAAGGCTAGTATATCAGCTATTAGACATGAGGGCTCAGTATATATTCAACCTAAGGATGTAAATAGAGTATTTGAAAACTACTACCAACATCTTTACACTTCAGAATCCAACTGTGACCCAACAAATTTTGATTTATTCCTTAAACATTTAAATCTTCCCAAATTAAATGACTCTCAGCGCAACATATTAGATAGCCCTTTGACAATCAAGGAATTAAAATCGGCCTTGGATTGCATGAGTAGTAATAAAGCCCCTGGGCTAGATGGGATTCCCCCAGAGTTACTGAAGACATTATGGGACATAATAGCACCCTTGATTCTTAATTCTCTTAACTTTGCGTTAGAAAAAGGGGCTTTACACAGGAACCAAACCACAGCTTTAATAACTTTGCTGCTGAAGAAAGCGAAGGATTCACTCGAATGCTCTAGTTGCAGGCCAATTAGCCTCCTATCCACAGATTCAAAGCTGATGGCCTTAAGATTGGATCGATGTATAGGAGACTTGATTGACTATGATCAATCAGGTTTTCTAAGGGGGCAAATCTGCAGAATGTACATAGGCTTCTTCATATTATTCAACAAGCAGACTCATATATAGCTTCCTCTGCAATCCTTTCTTTGGATGCAGAGAAAGCATTCAACAGAATTGAGTGGAGCTTTTTGTGGTCTGTCCTAGAGCATTTTGGGTTTGGCTCGTTTTTTCTACAAGCAGTCAAAACTATTTATTCTGAATGCTCAGCTAGAGTGCTCACTGGTTCTTACATCTCCCCTTCCTTTTATCTTGGCAGGGGTACTCGTCAAGGTTGTCCCCTGTCTGTCACCCTTGCTTTTTAATTTATCATTAGAGCCTTTTGGCCCAGGCGATCAGACAATGTCCCGCAATAGATCCAATAAGTTGTATGAATACGTCCCATAAAATTTCACTCTACGCTGATGATGTTTTGTTATATATATCAAACATCACAGATTCGGTTAAGGAATGCTTAAAATGATTTGATACATTTGGTAAACTGTCTGGTTATAAGATTAATTGGAACAAATCCATACTTATGCCCCTTAATTTAGCTGCTAAATCAGAGATTCAGACCTTACCCACTATGATTCCTGTCAGTGACCAGTTTAATTATCTTGGAATCAGAGTTTTTCCTTCATTATCTCGCATTTCCAAGTGGAACTATCAGTCTCTTCTGGATAAGATTAAGAGCGATCTTCTGTGTTGGTCTCCACTCTGTTTGGCTCTTCATGGAAGGATAGCCACTGTTAAGATGAATATACTTCCGAGGCTAAGCTTTTTATTTTCAGTGTTACCTCTGACACCACCTACTGGCTATTTTAAAGAGATCAATACAGCAGTATCAAAATTCTTGTGGAATAATAAACGGCCTAGAATTCGCCTTAAATCTATGCACAGGCTAAAACCTCATGGTGGTTTATCCCTACCAGATTTTTGGTCCTATTATTTAGAATACCAGATGAGACCACTTAGGACGTGGCTAGACGTTGACTCCCCTGTCCCATGGCGGGCTTTAGAAACTAATATTATATACCCATTGCGTCTACAGGATTTACCCTTTACTGGAAATTTCTGGAAAAGTTTGGTCCAATTATATGCCATTCTATCAAAACCTGGAAAGCAGCAGAAAAGATTATGGGAGCTTCAGATTCTTACAGTGACTCTACCCCCATTTGGCATAATAATAATCTTTGTACTGGTAACAAACCGTTCGTTTCCAAATGCTGGGTTAAATGTGGTATTTACACTTTAAAAGACCTGTACAATGATTATGGGCTCAAGTCCTTTCAGATCCTAAAGGATGAATTCTCTCTCCCAGGATTCTCCTTTTTGCTGTACTTAAGATTAAGATCTGCACTGAAAGCTTACGGAGTACCCTGGTCGATTAAAATATCTCCTCATCCTATGGTAAATTGGATAGATTCTAGTATGGCTTCTAGAGGTGTTGTGAGAATAATTTATAAATCACTTGTGGTATGACAGTATTCAAACATTCCGACTGAGGGTTTCTGGGAAAGAGAACTTAATACCGTGATTGATTGGGACAATGTCTGGGGAAATTGTTTTGCTACCGCTAAAAACCCAGCTCACCAAATTATTCATTATAAGTTAATCTATAAGGCATATGCCACTCCCTGTTTATTATATAAAATGAAAAGAAAGTCTGACCCCTTCTGTCACCTGTGTAATAGCTCAAGTCAAGGTACATATATACATATGTTCTGGAACTGTTCCCGAATTGCGTTGCTTTGGTCCTTGGTACAGGACTTATTGTCAGACCTTCTGAAGACTCGGATCCAAAAGGACCCACTGCTTTTTCTTTTGCTGGATGATTCGTCACTCTCATTGTCTGTCAATCAAAAAATGATTCTGTTTGCTGCTCTTACTGCTGCCAAAAAGGTTGTTTTAAAATTGTGGTTGGATCCATCTACCCCAGTTAGACTGACGTGGATGTCATACTTGCTGGTCATTGCCCTTTTGGAGTGTACCACAGCCAAAATACATGGTGCCACCAGAAAGACAATACA
>NW_015546075.1:133954-135945 GCF_001515605.1 Sinocyclocheilus anshuiensis
CTCTTCCAAGCTGTTGGCTTTGAGGTTGAAAGCTAGTGAATCTAAGGCTAGTATATCAGCTATTAGACATGAGGGCTCAGTATATATTCAACCTAAGGATGTAAATAGAGTATTTGAAAACTACTACCAACATCTTTACACTTCAGAATCCAACTGTGACCCAACAAATTTTGATTTATTCCTTAAACATTTAAATCTTCCCAAATTAAATGACTCTCAGCGCAACATATTAGATAGCCCTTTGACAATCAAGGAATTAAAATCGGCCTTGGATTGCATGAGTAGTAATAAAGCCCCTGGGCTAGATGGGATTCCCCCAGAGTTACTGAAGACATTATGGGACATAATAGCACCCTTGATTCTTAATTCTCTTAACTTTGCGTTAGAAAAAGGGGCTTTACACAGGAACCAAACCACAGCTTTAATAACTTTGCTGCTGAAGAAAGCGAAGGATTCACTCGAATGCTCTAGTTGCAGGCCAATTAGCCTCCTATCCACAGATTCAAAGCTGATGGCCTTAAGATTGGATCGATGTATAGGAGACTTGATTGACTATGATCAATCAGGTTTTCTAAGGGGGCAAATCTGCAGAATGTACATAGGCTTCTTCATATTATTCAACAAGCAGACTCATATATAGCTTCCTCTGCAATCCTTTCTTTGGATGCAGAGAAAGCATTCAACAGAATTGAGTGGAGCTTTTTGTGGTCTGTCCTAGAGCATTTTGGGTTTGGCTCGTTTTTTCTACAAGCAGTCAAAACTATTTATTCTGAATGCTCAGCTAGAGTGCTCACTGGTTCTTACATCTCCCCTTCCTTTTATCTTGGCAGGGGTACTCGTCAAGGTTGTCCCCTGTCTGTCACCCTTGCTTTTTAATTTATCATTAGAGCCTTTTGGCCCAGGCGATCAGACAATGTCCCGCAATAGATCCAATAAGTTGTATGAATACGTCCCATAAAATTTCACTCTACGCTGATGATGTTTTGTTATATATATCAAACATCACAGATTCGGTTAAGGAATGCTTAAAATGATTTGATACATTTGGTAAACTGTCTGGTTATAAGATTAATTGGAACAAATCCATACTTATGCCCCTTAATTTAGCTGCTAAATCAGAGATTCAGACCTTACCCACTACGATTCCTGTCAGTGACCAGTTTAATTATCTTTGGAATCAGAGTTTTTCCCTCATTATCTCACATTTCCAAGTGGAACTATTAGTCTCTTCTGGATAAGATTAAGAGCAATCTTCTGTGTTGGTCTCCACTCTGTTTGGCTCTTCATGGAAGGATAGCCACTGTTAAGATGAATATACTTCCGAGGCTAAGCGTTTTATTTTCAGTGTTACCTCTGACACCACCTACTGGCTATTTTAAAGAGATCAATACAGCAGTATCAAAATTCTTGTGGAATAATAAACGGCCTAGAATTCGCCTTAAATCTATGCACAGGCTAAAACCTCATGGTGGTTTATCCCTACCAGATTTTTGGTCCTATTATTTAGAATACCAGATGAGACCACTTAGGACGTGGCTAGACGTTGACTCCCCTGTCCCATGGCGGGCTTTAGAAACTAATATTATATACCCAGTGCGTCGACAGGATTTACCCTTTACTGGAATATCTAAGAAAGTTCTGGAAAAGTTTGGTCCAATTATATGCCATTCTATCAAAACCTGGAAAGCAGCAGAAAAGATTATGGGAGTTTCAGATTCTTACAGTGACTCTACCCCCATTTGGCATAATAATAATCTTTGTACTGGTAACAAATCGTTTGTTTCCAAATGCTGGGTTGAATGTGGTATTTACACTTTAACCCTTGTGTTGTGTTCAGAACCCTATCACACTTACGAGTTTACAGAGCAAAAAGGGTACTCCCTCAAAAAATTGCTTATAAATCACTCATTATGCTATATTATCACCAAATATTGGATTCAATCTTTTTGTCAACTTCTTATCTTTCATTTAGGACTGGTTTTGTATTTATA
>NW_015546075.1:136431-160726 GCF_001515605.1 Sinocyclocheilus anshuiensis
TTCTGATTAAACGTAGGCCTCATTTATCTGAGAGTAGACACCTCATTTTTTGAATGAAAAAAGCATTATTTATGAATAATTTTCACAATATTAAATAAAAACCGATGAAAATTTGCACTGTTTATCGCACTACTGTACTTTAATGTTTAATCAGGGAGTTTGTTTTGAAAGGCTTTTATTTTGTACAAAATGGCACAAAGTCACACTTGTGGTGTTCCCGGTCAAAAATGTCCAGCCATTCAAAGTGAATTGAGGCCTACGATTAATCAGAAGCAAATATAAATACAAAACCAGTCCTAAATGAAAGATAAGAAGTTGACAAAAAGATTGAATCCAATCTTTGTTGATAATATAGCATAATGAGTGATTTATAAGCATTTGTTTGAGGCCGGGTCCTTTTTGCTCTGTAACAACACGGGTGTAACAAGGTGAAAAATCTCCTCCAGAAAAGTATGAAAATGATAAAAAAAAATTTTAGAAGTAGTTATACCCTTTGTGAACAAAGTCACCAAATTTCAGTCCAATGCGATAACATTAACTAGTATTTTCGGGAAAAATAAATTTTTTTCAGAGCAAAAAGGACCCGAACACCACATGAGGGTTAAAAGACCTGTACAATGATTATGGGCTCAAGTCCTTTCAATGAGTTCTCTCTCCCAGGATTCTCCTTTTTCCTGTACTTAAGATTAAGATCTGCACTGAAAGCTTACGGTGTACCCTGGTCGATTAAAATATCTCCTCATTCTATGGTAAATTGGATAGATTCTAGTATGGCTTCTAGAGGTGTTGCGAGTATAATTTATAAATCACTTGTGGTACAACAGTATTCAAACATTCCGACTGAGGGTTTCTGGGAAAGAGAACTTAACACCGTGATTGACTGGGACAATTTCTGGGGAAATTGTTTTGCTACCTCTAAAAACCCAGCTCACCAAATGATTCATTATAAGTTAATCTATAAGGCATATGCCACTCCCTGTTTATTATATAAAATGAAAAGAAAGTCTGACCCCTTCTGTCACCTGTGTAATAGCTCAAGTCAAGGTACATATATACATAGTCTGGGACTGTTCCCGAATTGTGCTGCTCTGGTCCTTGGTACAGGACTTACTGTCGGATCTTCTGAAGACTCAGATCCAAAAGGACCCACTGCTTTTTCTTTTGCTGGATGATTCGTTGCTGTCATTGTCTGTCAATCAAAAAAGGATTCTGTTTGCTGCACTTACTGCTGCCAAAAAGGTTATTTTAATATTGTGGTTGGATCCATTTACCCCAGTTAGATTGACGTGGATGTCATACTTGCTGGACATTGCCCTTTTGGAGTGTACCACAGCCAAAATACATGGTGCCACCAGAAAGACAATACTATTTTGGTTGGACCTTATTGATACTTTATCAAGCCTATTGAAATCTTGAGATGTACTTGTTATCCCGCTAATATTGTTTTGTAACATTGTATTGTAACCCCCCGGTTGTTGTTGTTGTTGTTTTTTAATGTATATGGACAGATCTCGGCTCTGCTGTAAAAAGTTATAAAAATCAAAAATGTTTAATAAATAAAGAATAAAAAATAAAAAAAAACAGTAAACTGTAATATTGTGAAATATTGTCAATTTAAATTATCTATTTGAATGTTTTAACATATAGGCTACTGTATTCCTGTGATCAAAGCTGCATTTTCAGCATCATTACTCCAGTCTTCAGTGTCACGTCACATTTTGAGGAAACTATTTTTTCATGATTCTCTTAAGAATATTTGAAATTGTTCTTTGTGTCAGAGCGCTGGAGTTCGTCAGAAATAGAAATCATCAGTTTACTGTCATGGATTTGTCGTGTCGCGTCGCGCCACATCCACAGCAGAGAACATCACTGGTTCTCTTTCTAACATTCGTTTGGTATCTCACTATGGGAACGCCTCAGGCGTGACCGATCGCGGAAGCACCAATAACACCACGTCTGCCAACTATGGCAGACCAATCGCTGCAGCGATCAGGGAGTCCCGCCTCCCTGTATATAAACCGCAGCTACCTGCCGTTTCGTCTTTCTCGCTCTCTTCCCCATGAAGATTTTCGGAAGCTGGCTCAGCAGACTTTGGGAATTATTTGCTTAACAGTTTACAGACGGAGCCGCAAGGTAACGTCCCAAACGCAATACATTCCTAACGTTTGTTGAGTGACTTCACTTAGAGTGAGATAACTAAAGCGTCAGGGCGAGTTTTCTGCTCTAAGTTTTCAATTTATTTTCCAAGTTTTTGGGGGCGCACACCACGCACCAAAAAGAAGGAAAAGGAGAGCTCTCTATCGCAGCACAGCTCCGTACTAGTTGTCACGTTGTGGTGGGCTTACCGTACGAAGAGAGTGCAGTGCCACTGCGAAAGAGCCGGAGAGCCCAGGAGGAAAAGGTCTTCCTTCCCATCCGTGTGCTTGTGGAATGTGGATTTCTGCGAAGTATTCACACGGCCTCTGCATCTCCTGTTTGGGTGATAAACACGCTCAGGCAGCTCTGTCCAACCCCGAGGGCTGTCCTCACTGCACAAAGTTCTCAGCTAAAACCTGAGAGCGGAGACTCCGTGTGGCAGTAGCTGGGAAGTCGGACCCATGCCTCTCTGCTCAACCCAGAGAGGAACAGATGGATTGTCCGCAGGCCAGCAGCTTGTGGGGAGAGATGATGGAGAGGGTGTCACCCGTCCTTCCCCCGCTGTTCGAAGAACCGTTAGCGGGAGAGGAAGATGATGAGGACGAAGTATTGTCGGCCATCCTCAAGGATGAGGATGACGATGATGAAGATGCTATTCTTCCCCCAAATCAGTCGCATCCACCGAGTGCACAGGATGGGAGTTCACCCTCCCCTGTACAGACAAACATGGATCTACTCGAGATCTGTCGCAGGGCCGTGGCTAGACTGTCGATCGACTGGCCATCCCAACCGGCAGGTCAGGGGACTGAAAGAGATTTGTATGATGGAAAGAGACTCCAGTCACGTCTCCCTCAGAGAGGCAGTTTATTCCAGCCGTCCCGACTTGTGTGACTGAAATGAAGAGGTTTTGGGACAAGCCTTTTTCCCCACTGTGTGCCCGTCAAGGGCTTCTCAAAGCTGGATGTTCAGGGAATGGAGGATTTGGGGATCCTCCCCCTGTTGAATCATCTGTGGCTAATCATTTGCATCCAAGTCGCAGGGCAGCGCTCTCTTCAACCGGAGCCTCACTGCCAGGGAAAACAGAGCGCTTCGCCGCCTGTTTTTCAAAAGATCTATAAATCATCTGCACTGGCCGTTTGTGCTTTGAATGCGACGTCCCTCCTTACTGCCTATCAAGCAGAGTTATTTGAGGAGATGGGGCGTCAGCTGGACTCCAGATCTCCCAACCCAGCGCTCTGGGAGGAGATGTGTCATTGCAGTTTTAAACCTGTGCACGTCCCGCGTAGCAGTTCAAATCTGCAGTCAGAGTATGGGCTTACCGGTTGTGGGAGAGAGATCGCTATGGCTGGGTTTGTCAGGCCTCTCTGACAAAGAGAAGGTGGAGTTTTTAGATGCCCCTATTGATGCCTGGTGGCGCCACTGGATAGCCCTCGGTGGACGGCCCGACACTCCTCCGCCGCCCCATGGACGGCGACGGCTCCTCCGGGTTCGGGCAGCCGGCAGGAGTCCCCCGTTCCCTGCTCCTCCCCATCAGGGCGGACGGCAGCAGGCTCCGGCCTCAGGCGAACGGCGGCGACTCCTCCGCTCCCTCACGGACGGCAGCCGTCCCTCCACAGTCCAGGCGGCCAGCAGCGAGTTCGTCCGCCCCCCCGGCAACTCACTCCAGCCCACTGCCTTGAGCGTCCATGGCGGCAGACTGCCCCAGCGAGGGATCTCTGGCAGTGTGTCCCTCCTTCCTCCTGGGTTTCGGCACCAATGTAACGCAGTTTGTAGTTTGGGAAGAAGGAGGCGGGAACCGGCGAACATTCAAACATAATATAATAATAAAATAAACAAACACAAAATAGCGCGACAGCCCCTCACGGATGACTGCCACGCACAAACAGAACCAAAACACAAAATAAAGTCCAGGCCTGGTCCTCTCTCGTCTTGCACTGTCGTCACTCCTCCTTTTATCCTTCCAGAGCTCCTACATGGGACTCGAGACCTGTGAGTGGCGCAGGTGTCGTGCATTATCATTTACTCCACCGGCCTCGCTCCGTTCCCACGGCTCTCGGCCCCGCCCCACTCGTCACAGTACACACTAGTGACACATCTGGAGAGATAGGTTTCAAGATAAACCAGATGAAGAGTTCTCTAACTCCTGCACAGGAAATAGTCTACTTGGGTCTCAGGTTGAATTCAGTGATGTTTCGAGCTTTCCTATCAGAGGATCGCATCAAGACATTTCACAGCTGCCTCTCCCTTTTTCAACGAGGGAGATCAGTCTCTTTCAGAATGTGTCTTCGGCTACTGGGTCTGATGGCCTCGACAGTGTCAGTGGTTCCCCTGGGACTGCTGCGAATGAGGGATTTTCAGATCTGGACAGCGTCACAGGGCATTCACCCCAGAGTGCGCATCTCACCAGAATGCATGAGCGCTCTTCGTCATTGGAGAGCCCTGTCTTTTCTCAGGACAGGATGCCCTCTGGGTCCTGTTATGTTAAGGAAAGTAGTGACGACAAATGCATCTCTCACGGGCTGGGGGGCGGTGTTCGAGGGCAGAACAGTGAGAGGAGTTTGGTCTCCCGCACTGAGAGAGAAGCACATAAATTTTCTAGAACTACTAAGTGTTACTAGCTCTGAGAAATTTTGTGCATTTTCTCAAGAATCATCATGTATTGGTCAGGAAGGACAATACAATGGTGATAGCCTACATAAATCGGCAGGGAGGAGTTCGTTCTCACAAGCTTCACTTGTTAGCGAAAGAACTGATTATGTGGAGCAGCAGGACCCTTCTGTCGTTACGCGTGACACATGTTCCAGGAATAATGAACAGGGGAGCAGATTTACGGTCCAGAGGGAATCCTCTGTACGGGGAGTGGAGACTCCACCCCCAAGTGATCCTCATGGTGTGGCAGAGATTCGGCTGAGCCGCTGTAGATCTCTTCGCATCGCGCGAAGACGCGCAATGTCTCCTGTTCTTCTCTCTGGCCGGCGACGATGCACTGTTGGGTGTGGATGCTCCAGCCCACGAGTGGCCAGGCGTGTTACTGTACGCGTTCCCTCTGTTGAGCCTGATTGAGCCGACACTACGGAGGGTTTGGCAATGCAAACATGTAATGATTCTGATCGCGCTATACTGGCTGGGGAGACTGTGGGTTGCGGAGATTGTGCAACTGCTCTATGACCAGCCATGGCCGTTACCAGCACGCAGGGATCTCCTCTCACAAGCACGGGGGGAATTTTTCACCCCTCCCCTCAGAAACTAGCTCTCTGGGCCTGGCCCGTGAGAGGCTAAATCTGAATGCAGCTGGGTTACCTCCGAAAGTGATAGAGACAGTTCAGAATGCGAGGGCTGCCTCAACACGTTCTTTATATGATCTCAAATGGAGGGGGTTTGAGGGATGGTGTGCAGATAGAAACATTGTTCCTTTCTTGTGTTCAGTTTCGGATGTGCTGTGCTTCCTACAGGACCTTCTGGATAAGGGCAGAGCCTTCTCTGCAGTTAAGGTTTATCTGTCCGCTATCTCGGCATGTCATGTTGGTCTTAACGTGGGTACTACTGGCCAACACCCTCTCGTCTGTCGATTTATGAGAGGGGCACGTAGGCTACACCCAGTATCGAAGCCGCTGGTCCCGCCTTGGGAGTTTTCCGTAGTTCTGAACGCGCTCTCAAAAGCCCCTTTCGAACCCATTGATAACATTGCCTTGAAGCTGCTCACTTTTAAGATGGCTCTGTTACTTGCTCTCACTACAGCAAAAAGGGTGAGTGAGCTACATGCTTTATCAGTTCACTCCTCATGTATGATGTTGGCTCCGGGGGTTGAAAAGTAACTTTTAGACCTAACCCGGTGTTTGTGCTTAAAATGTTTGATCACGCTGGTGCAGTTCAATCAGTGGACCTGCTAGCTTTTGATCCACCACCTTTTTCATCCCCAGAGGAGGAGAGGTTACACAGTTTATGTCCAGTTCATGCTCTGTATACGTATGTTCAGAGAACCCGCACACTTCGTAAGAGCAATCAACTATTTGTCTCGTGGGCTGACTCTTACATCAACGCAATAATCTCCCGTCAATGCCTTTCCCACTGGGTGGTGGAGGCTATCGTGTTATGTTACAACAATGCGAATATAGAGCCCCCAATAGGATTACGAGCACACTCTACTATAGGTATGGCTACATCCTGGGCTCTGTTTAGAGGCATTTCTATTCAAGAAATTCGCGCGGCAGCCAGCTGGTCTTCTCCGCACACATTTGCTCGTTTCTATAGACTGGATGTGACAGAACCCTCTCTTGCCCACACAGTCCTGGGAATGAGTAGTCAGGGTGAATAATGCAAGTTATTAAGGGGCGAATTCCTCATATTATTCTGTTTTCACCTCCGTCGGGAGTTATGACTCAGATAATAACCTACTCTTTCTTTAGTCTGCTTCGTCAGCATATCGGCAATACGGGAGTAGTCTATTTCCCATAGTGAGATACCGAACGAATGTTAGAAAGAGAACGTTAGGTTACTGACATAACCCCGGTTCTCTGATAACATGAAGTGAGGTATCTCATAAACATTGCCTTCCTTGCCTTTACTGCACGGAGAAGAGATATGCGGAGTATGACGAAACGGCAGGTAGCTGCGGTTTATATACAGGGAGGCGGGACTCCCTGATCAGTGCAGCGATTGGTCTGCCATAGTTGGCAGACGTGGTGTTATTGGTGCTTCCGCGATCGGTCACGCTTGAGGCGTTCCCATAGTGAGATACCTCACTTCATGTTATCAGAGAACCAGGGTTACGTCAGTAATTTAACGGTTCTATTTGCTTTTGTCACATCGCGCCGCTCGCGTCTGGTGTAGACACGTTGTTTTGGCATTTGTGAATCTTTAGTATACTCATCATCTGCTTTATGTTTACCTGGCATTGGAAGTCCTTTCACAAACTTGTAACTTTCATGCTTAGAGCAGAACCACATCGTTCATTTATATTTCTACATGGCTCCCTGCAATACAACTCTGATTCTTCAATCGCGCCATCTAGTGGTCTGTTATTGATACAACCACAACTGCTACAACTGATAACGGAGCGCTCAAGCGGGTACTGAGAGTCATGTTAAGGTAATTAAAATATGTCAAATTAATATTTTGCGCTCAATTATTTACTTATCAGGCAAGTGGCCGCATGATAAGCGGGAAAATTACGCAGTGTAGTCTTTATCACCCTGCAGAGGTTTCTTTTGCAAAATAATCTGCTGACTGTACACACTATCCCTTGCTCCCCGGTTTGGGAACCACTGGAGTAGGCGATTTGCGCTCTATTAATTTGGTCTGTTACGATGCTCTATGTCAGGGTTCCTCAATAGGCGGCAATAGGAGAGAAAAATGTTTGGCCTGCGCTAATTTCAAATAATGTGGCATGAAAATTCAAACGCAGCATCAGAAAGCGACATTAACTTACATCGTGTCTACACCGGACGCGAGCGGCGTGGTGCGATGCAACAAACTACAATAGAACTCAACTTATTATAATCAGGGATACTGTCTACACTGGATGCAGCACGGTGCAACAAATCCCCCACAGAAAACTGCTGACTCGTTCTATTTATGACGTGCTGACACAAAGTTCAAATGATTTGCAATGCTTTGTCGCATCCAGTGTATATATACGATGTGACAGCAAAAACATGGCAAGTGTGAAGTAAAGAAAAGTGGACACTGAAAATAGATGATTCAAATGTGAATGGACTGAAAAGTTTTGAGTGAGTGAGTGAGTGAGTGAGTGATACCATCTTTGTTATGGATGTTGGTTCGCAGTGAGTTCACAATTTTAACGCAAGTTTGCTTTAGCCTAATTCATTTTCAAGATCTGAGGTAAAATAGCTATTGTTGCTTTCACTATGGCTATAAAGATCATGTAAAATAATATTCAAACTCAAATGAATATTTATTTTCAAGATCTGAGGTAAAATATCTATTGTTACTTTCACTATGGCTATAAAGATCACGTAAAATAATATTCAAACTCATTTTAGACACTTTTAACACTGAATAAAGCACATAATCATTACCTGAGATTATCACTATCATATTTTGTGTTGTTTCTCCCGCGATGTCGCAGAAAATAAAAACCATTTCTAAAATAGAATTCAGTGTCGCTTATTGTCACGTGTTGCTGTCGTGGGTGGTTAGGACAAAAACTACATGGAAAAGATACTTTTTATCGCGTCGCATCACGTCTGGTTGGGACACATGGTGTTACAGTTTGATCCCCCCAAAAAATCTAAGTATAAAAATATTAATGCTGACAGATCTAATAAATGAATCTGCAATTAGGGAAAGTGGAGAGAAGAGATCCAGTCTGGAGATGAGCAGGAACAGTTGATTTGCATGGCAGACATGGAAATCCAGATTTTTTGTTTGTTCATTTGTTTTTAACATTCAACAGGCAAAGTTCTTCTGTATCTAAATGCAAAAATGTTCATAATTGTTTGAATAAAACAGACTACTGGGGGAAAAAATCTGAATATTTATCTTGTGACCATCTTTTGATTATTTTAACAAAAGCAACAATAATATAATAGTAATAATAATAACTTTTATATATATATATATATATATATAGGTCAGTGGCCCTTGGCTTCGTATCGTTGGCAGAATTCGGCCCTCGGCGAAAACTAATTGAGGAACCCTGCTCTATGTGTTTGATTACTAATGCCTGTGTAGTACGGCGTTGCACACAGAGGACAAAAACGTTCAGCCTTGACTCTCAATCGTTATTTGTGTTAAAATTTGCAAAGTGTACCAAATTGAACAAAACAATATAAATGCAAAATTTGAATTCATGAATATATAACGGTATCCACGGTATAGCAAATTCCATATCATGGAACAACATAATACCAGTTGTCACGTTACCGGTATAGCGCCCACCCCTACCAGATACTCAGATTCAGTCTGACATCGGCTGATATAGTACAGCTCTATTTGTCTCCGCTCTCCCTCACAATGAGAAAACCAGGTAGGGAGCATTTTTCAGATGTCTTTTTATTTTTCACAATGACAGTAATGCAGAGCATTCATCTACCCCTCCCTAAGCCCCCTGGCAAAGAACAGAGGTTACATTATTGCAGGTCTTATAATGTATCCTTTTGTGGTTATTGCCACTTATGTAGATCTAATTTGTACAATTTAAAGTCCAAAAGGTCCAAAAGAGACTACTAGTGAAAATACTTTAGATAATTTTACATTATATAACATATATTTGCATTATTTTCTATAACATGAATTTCAGAATATCTTAGTATATGTTTGAAGCCCTTTTACTTTAACAACAGCAGCTCTCATGCTGCATAAACTAAAAAACAAAAAAAACAACAAAAAAACAAAGTTTGTGTAAAACCTGATGATCATGTTCTCCAGCATGATTTGAGATCATCCAAAGAGCATCTTAAGCTTCAATGGTAGAACATCTACACTATATACAAAGAGTTCACACGATGAGTGTCACAAACTTATTTTTTATTATTAGTGACTTAGAAATTGTGCAGTCTTAAATATTTATTTTACAAATTGTTTATATATATATATAATTTTTTGAAAGTCTCTGAACCTCACCAAGACTGCATTTATTTTTATTATTATTATTTTTTTTAATATGCCAAATTGGGGCTCAAGCAACATTTCTTATCAATCAGCTGTTCAATCAACAGCTGTGCTGCTTAATATTTTTGTGGAAACTGATTCATTTTTTGACAAATAGAATTTTCAAAAGAACAATATTTATTTGAAGACATCTTTTGTAATCTTATAAATGTCTTTTGTTTGTTTTTTTGTTCCCAGCCAAGTTAAATATTTTATAAAGCCACAGTGTTGCACTCATCTTCAAACTGTTCTGTGTGTATTTTCTACGTGCAGCCTCTGTGCAGTAACAGAGGTTTCATTTTCACCCTAGAAGGAAACCTGATCCGATCAGGGGACTCCCTCCCAGAATACACCAATGACTTTGCCTACCTCATTTCAACCACAAAAGGATAAGAGGCCCAGCTACTCCTCTCCATCTCTCTTTACAGAAATTGGCTGCTTTTCCAACTAACTTTGCACTTAGCTTTCCTATTCGCCAGCGCAGTGTGTTTACCGTGTTCTGTGGAGAGGGGGTGGAGGGCTTGATGGGTCTGTCCCTGGATGAGTCACTGTAGTCAGGCGGGGGCAGCAGCACGGGTTCCTCCTCGTCTTCCTCTGGCTGCTCTGGATCAGTCACACTCTGGCTGCGCAATGGGCTCTCAACTCTGCTGAACAAAATACATAAATTGATGTCATACTGTTTTGTTAATGGATGGATAAACATTGTTAGTTTCAGCAGAAATCCCATCATTTTCACTCAAATACAGACTCACCTGTTTGCGATCACTGGGTCATTGTAAGCCCGGCAATAAGATGAGGGAAACCAGCCCCGTCTGTAATTACAAACAAAAAATATCCATAATGTGTATCATGATTTTCTAATAAAATGGGTACCAGCTCAATTTCCATATGCATTAAAAGGCTTTTTGATTCAACCACGGTTTGACTATTCAAAAACCACTGTATTGGCACAAATGTAAAGTGAAACACCACGTAGTATGAAGAGTACATTTGGTTTTGGTTGCTTTGGAACTGTCACACCGCCAGCTGTGCATAACTTTGAACTGAGCCTTCAAGAGTGCGTCAGTGCATTAAGACATTTTCACTTCTCAAAATAGTGGTGACAGCATAATGGGTATTGAGGGAAAATCTTTGGACTTTGGACCTCTGAAATGGCAAAGCTGCTCATTAAAATATGCAAAACAAATAAGACCACACAAATCACAGACACAGATGCCTTCACAGCAGTACGATAATTTGACCTCCCGTTTGTATGTTGCTATGGATGAATGATTAAATATAAATATTAATATAAAGAATACATGCACCTGTTAGCTTTAAAATGATGTTTTTGATTTATATCCCACTAGTGTCACCAAATGTAATCACAAAAACTGTCATTAACAAAAATGTAAAGAAAAACAATGTGATAATTTAACTAATCAAATTAACTGAAATTCAGCTCTTCAGTAATGATGAACAGTTTAACAAATTTAGTTGCACATAAATGACATTTATTATGGGCTGAGTTTTTATGATAAAGCAGAGCTGCACAGCATAACAGTTTTGCTCATGTTTGTTACTAATGTCTGGGTGAACAAAAAGTTACAACCCGCTTTACTTTAGTATGTACTTCATACGTATTTCTGAGTATTGAATTAGAATAAAAACAATAAAATAGAGAACGGGGTTGAATTTTAGTGCACATCTTTGCCATTTCTAGTTCGCAGCAGACTGATGGTTGGAGGAGAATGGTTAGGGATGTTCCGCCCAAGCCGTCAAACTGACATCAGAGGAGAAATGCCATTCCAGAGGGGAAGCAATTTTTCAGATTTTTACTAAATATTGCAATTTATTTTTTTCTGTGGATGAACTTGCACCAATTAGTTCTTCACCACAAGACTAGTAATGTGTTCTAACAAACTAAATATGGTAAATTTTGATTTCAAATTTTTTTTAAACTACTAAAAGCAGAAATAAAATTAAATTCATATGAAGTTTCATGCTAGTACTGAAAATCAGCTTAAACGACTCTTGTGTGAGCTGAACCCATTTCAACGTTTTGTTTATATTACTTAAATAGGCAAGGATTTGGTTCTATGCATTGGCTATTGATTGGATTTTGAGAGAAGTCTGTCGTGAAAGATCTTTCATTGAAAGCATTTATCTACATTTTCATTTACAAATAATTCCTTACTCAAACTCGCTCTAACAGTGCCAGCTCAACACATTTCCAGGTCAAGAGAACAATGTAAATATACCTTTCAGTTGGAAATAAAAGACAGTGATAAGAGGAGGACAGACACCCCTCATCATGTCTAAATGAAGGCACCACTTTTGTTTTGTGCAATTTACAATGAATTTAGGTCCAAAAAATAAGCCTACTGCCATGCAAAGGCTTATGCAGCAGTATGTTTGTTTCCTCTCAGTGACGTAAAGAAGCACCTCTAACATGCCTGACATGTTGAACACGTCTCACCAAAGTTTGCAAATTAGGAAAGTAAATCTAACGAAAAGAAGAATGGAACCAGTCTTTCCAGCTCAAGAAAGCTGATGTTGCTAACATTCAAGTCAAAGGGCAGCAAGGACAAGATAATGTATGACACTGCAGTGTCCTCAATGTCCCTCATGTTGTTCCAAGCCTCTAAGACTTACTTTCTTCTCCAGAACACAAAAGATGAAATTTTGAAGAATGTTTCAACTGTTTTTGTCCATATAAGTCAATGGGGTCCAAAAAACACTGGACCATAATTACTTTCATTGTATTTACAAAAAGAAAATGCAATGAAAGTAATATATTATAATTATATTATATTATATGTTTTGCAAACACTTTAAACAAATAAGTTGCTTTTTTTACAGCAGTATTCCTTTTACATAGAAGCAGTTAAAATATTTCTTGTAAATCTCAACTTATAACATTAATGTAAACTAATTAAATATAAAACCAAAGCTATTTGACACTGCCAGGGCATTAACGTTTTTATAGAAAATATTTTATACTTTGTTGTAGAAAAACAAGTTATGCTCAGAGTCCAGAGCCTCGATCATAACACGGGACAACACTTGATGGGCGAGTGCGGGTGCGGGTGGGTAGAGACTCATGTGTGCGGGATGCAGGAGAATAAGGGTGTATCACACTAGGCGTTTTGAACTGTGCCCGAGCGCATCTGATCCCCAAAGCCCGGTTCGTTTGAGTAGTGTGATCGCTCCGTGCCGCGGTTCATTTAGCCGGCTCTGGCTTGGTTGGAAGAGGAGGGCCAGAGCGCGGTTCACTTGGGCTCGGGTGCAGTACGCATGTAGTGTGAGCGGAGCGCGGAACTTCTGATACGTGCAGCATGATTGCGTGAACATTTCTGAGCGGCAAAAGTGATAGATCTGTAAAGCAATATGTTGTGAGAGGGCCGTGTGTGTTACCGTGTCCCAAATGACTCAAAATAATAAACCACAAAGTTAACAAAACGACACTCCACTGTGCTGAGCGAGAGCGCTTCTCTGCTGCCTTCACGTGCTATAGGAAACTTCCTAGTTCCCACTTGTGAAGTCGTGAGTGCTTCATGTGAGCGCTGCTGCAGTCTTAGGCCCACCCCAAATGCTCTCATTGGTTGAGACGCATGATGACATCCATCCCAAGACAGTACTGATCAACTTCCCACCCCTCCTGTGACCCATGGTTTGTCTGTATGTGTATTCAGAGCCAGTGAGCAACGGCTTTCATAATAATAAAAAACTGTGTTAACGCTCGCTAAAATAATTGTCGGCATTAATCAATTAATGCGTTAACACGATAACGCGTTAACTTGCCCAGCCCTAATACTGAGACATTCTTAAAGCTGCAGTACATAAGTTTTGCCTCTTTGTTGCCATCTCTGTTTGAAAACCTGGAATTGCAGCTGTGCGGAATTATCTTCCTTGCGTGGGTTGTGCGGCGGCACGGCTCCAGCGCGGATGAATGTAATGTTTTGAGGAGTATGTGTGGCAGTCAGTCACCGCACCAGTGTGGATATTGTACTTTGCACTCACAGATTCTAGCCTACGTCTTAGAATATAAAGACTGAAATAAGCATTTTCACCGGATATTGTCATCTGAACAAGTAACAAGTCTGCGACGTTTGTTCTGACCAACTGAGGAAAAAAGCATTACAATAAATCGCGCTACCAATGGTGATTTAATCTAAATGAGCTCATATCACATCAAACCATGCAAATTATTATTGTTATACTTTATTCTCAAATTGTTAATGTTAACAACATCAGCATTGCGTGACAATGAGTAAAGTGTGTATAAGCAAGTAGATTTCTGTACAGTCTAATCTCGTCATACCACTCGAATTTCCTATTAAGAAATTCTTTTAACCCAAAAAGCAAATTATGCTCCCTTAGAACTGGTTGTCTTTAAAATACAAATCTTGTGTAATCCCAGGCTATCTGTAATCAGAAGCACATTTAAAACTTAATTTCATTTCATTCATATGTGTTTCATAAACACAATCCTTTCTGGATTACAATCCGCCATCAAAATGATACATTTAATTATTCCAGCTGCTGTGAGAAAAGGCTATAAACGATCAGCCACCTGCAGGATCCTCAAATGTGATAGCCTATAGTAGCAGGGACAACTTCTTTATGTTTACAGAAGTGACGTAATGAAGCAGCTGCATGCTCGAATTTCCCGCGAAAACCTACCCGTACCACTCAAATTAGAAAACATTATTATAAGCTGACCGTTGTGAATCGGGCTAAAGTAAGGCAATAGTTTCGAACACTGGCTGGTTATGTACTTGCTCAAATATTGATTTCGGATCATTTTTAACCAAAAAAAGTTACGGACTGCAGCTTTGAAAAAAATTTTTTTATTTAATTAATTTTTATATTTTAATGTTCCACAGAACAAAGTAAGTCATGCAGGTTTGGAACATCATGAGGGTGAGTCAATGAAGCAATAACTTTCATTTTTGGGTGAACTATCCCTTTAAGGATGAAAAACGAGCAGTTCTATATGATGGTTCACTTACTGTCCAGTATGTTCTAGTTCTCCGTACAGCCATCCATCCCGCTCCTCTTGGATAAGCAGTGTTATGATGTCTCCATCATCAAAGCTCAGCAGGGTCTCATTATTCCCTGCTGTATGGGGGAAGATTGTTTGCACCCTGGTCTTCTTCACCACATCCATGCCACTAGACACAGACGCAGACCTAGACAAGCCGTTTCCGTCTAGGCTGTCTTGATCTGTAGATTTCAAAGCAAGCGCAATTTATGTGACATTAATGAAAGATATTTCGTGGCAGTAATCAGCTATAGTAGTAATCACAGCAACATTTCAAGGAGTGCCTCATCAACACAAAAGCCCCGTTTCCACCGCAGGAACTTTCCCCAGGAACTAGGGACTTTGGGCTGGTACTCGGTATGTTTCCACCGCAGGAACCAGGATCTAAATAAAGTTCCAGGTAAAAATTTGCCCCTCAGAAAGTCCCTGCTCACGAGGTAGTACTTTTTCAAAGGTCTGGAACTTTCGGGGGCGGGACTTGGGCGCTGAACATGCTGATTGGTTGAGTTCACGCAGCATTGTGATTTCAACCACCATATATTCGCATAATTTTTTTAAATATTACTGTTATTGTGTCACGAAATGTAGTTTTAAAAGTATTTCAGGCGAGAATGTAGTTGTTTAAAACTCAAATCTGCGGTTTATTTATAAAGACGGCGCCTATTTGAAAATGTGCTACGCTGACGTGAGCTCCACGCGATCACCTGGCACTCAGTGCTCATGTTTCCCGACAAGAGCAGCCTCAACTCGGCTAGTCCTTCTGACATTTGCCGCTGGCTCTGATGTCTCCATAGTGGTTAAACATAAGATATAATTCGTTTTGGGTAAATCTAACAGGTAATCTTTGGTGTTTATTCTGTTAATCTATTAATATGTTAAAATGAAAATGAAAAGAGGCAATATAATATTTTGTTTTATTGTAATGTAGGCTACGTCCCTGAACTACATTTCTGCGGCTATTAATATGTTTAAATGAAAACGAAAAGAAGCAGTGGTGTTTGATATCATATTTCTTCTTATTGTAAATACAGTGAGGAAAATTGCAGTAGCCAAGGCGAGCTGACTGACGTTATCAAGTACGTTGCTGGACGTATTACCGGACTTGCGTCGTCCCATCCGCGGGAGTTCACACTCCCGAGTCGAACTCACGAAGTCCGAACTACCGAGGATGCAAGGCCGAAATTTGCGTACTTGGTATTGAGAAACGCGTGCAGACCTACGTCACCAGACTATTTGCCTAATCTTCTCAGTACTTTAGACCGCGATGGAAACGCAGAGAGCAGCAGGTCTGGGGGGAAAAAAGTTCCTGGGACAAATTGTTCCAGGTAATTTCGGTGGAAAAGCGGCTAAAGAGTAGCACACTTGATTGTTGAGAGCAGAAGAAATGAAGTGTGAAGGAGCCATCAGCTTGCCTGAGTACTGCTCTGATGAGATGGGGTTTTTGGGAACGTCCTGGGAGAACATGCTGGCCAGTGGGCTTGTGTGGGCTTTGAGTGATGGGGCCGGTGGTGGAACAATAGAACCGGAATTGGTCTGAATAGAAAAAAAATGCAACAACACAGAGACCTTAAAGTCAGTGTGCCTTTTTTCAACACAAAGTGAACAAAACTAAATAATTTGATGTTCTGGTTAAACAAGTGAATTTCACGTTGCTCTCAAACAAAAAATGTGCATTTACACATACTCATATGTTAATGGTGATACATTCTCTTCGGTGTAAGACTAACCCTGTCACTGTGCTCCAACGTAGGTGAGGACTCTGGTATGACTGACATTGGAGTCCGCAGACCCTCAATCATGGATATCACTGTGTCGGGCACCCTGGTGGCATCGGTACACTTATCTTGCCAGCTGGGCAGTTTGACGGTCAGCATTTCCTTGGTCTGTGGGGGAAAGTGCAAAAACAGCTCAAAGGAAGAAAGGCAAAACAAGGTACACTACCATTCAAAAGGTCAGTATTATTATTATTTTTTTTTTTTATTAATACTTTTATTCAGTAAGGATGCATTAAATTAATTAAAAAAATTACAGTTACAGTAAAAGTAATGTTACAAAAGATTTCTATATCAAATAAATGTTCTTTTGAACTTCCTATTTTTCAAATAATATATCATGGTTTCCACAAAAATATTAAAACAGCACAACTGTTTTCATCATTGATAACAATCAGCAATATTTTTAGAGCACCAAATCAACATATTAGAATAAATTCTGAAGGATCATATGACACTGAAAACTGGGGTAATGGCTGCTGAAAATTCAGCACTGCCATCACTGGAATAAATTATATTTTACATTTTTCAAAATATCTTTAAAATATTTTAACATTTTAAATGTTTTATATATTAAAACAGTTATTTTCAATTGTAATATTTCACAATATTACTATTTTTACTGTATTTCTGACCAAATAAATGCAGCCATGGTGAGCATACGAGACTTCTTTCAAATACATTAAAAAATCTTGTCAACTCCATACTGTTTAACAGTATTGTACATGCACCACTACTTCTGATTTCTTGTAGATCCCAAGTCTGACTGCATTAATTGGAACATCAGTGAGTTTAATATTTATTGAATAAGAAAGCTGAATATTTTCAGTGGTTTACCTTGTCGTGGAAGGCTGTTAGCTGATAGGTGAAGGCACAGTGTTTGTCCACTAGGAAGCAGAACCTCCTTTTCTCTTCCAGCAGAGCTTCCTTAAATCCTTCTGCAATAAACCTCTGCATGTCTGTCTGCCGGGATGAGATGGTCTCCATACACTAAAGATGATAATGATCATAAGATATGGCATCACATGACACTCTCATAGTTTCAGCTAAAAAGGGACAGATTTATTCTTGATTTCTTGCTTAAAATACACCTTTCTGGGACAGACATTATTGAGAAACACAAACAAAACATCATATTTATATGATATATTGTCATAAGACATATCAACATATTTAATTCCACAAAGTCATATCACCTTATGCTAATGCAGTAATTTTCTCGTGAGTAAGTCTGTTCCAGACTCATTTAACAAAATGAGACATATCAACATATTTAATTCCACAAAGTCATATCACCTTATGCTAATGCAGTAATTTTCTCGTGAGTAAGTCTGTTCCAGACTGAGGTTCATTGCTTTTATAGAACAGAGTTGTTACCCAGCAGACCTGTGAAAATGACACGAGTAACAGAGCTCTGTTCTTCTTCACAGGATTCCCCTCACTATTATAGTTCTGTGCAAGTTGTCATAGTGACCGTGAACATTGCTTGTTTCCTTGGAGTTGGTTTCTGATTTTTTTTATTTTTTTTTATTTGCAGATCATGCCTGGACAAGAAAGACCTACACAAGTATTTTCTCTCAGTGGCTTTTATGACAGCAGTGCATTACGAACATATGTTATGACTTCATGGCTATATGAAGTTTTTATTTGGTGGATTTTGTCAGGGACATGACCTGGCATGTCTTTGGATGATATTTCAGCCCATTTCATAAACCCAAAATATAGATAATTACATGAGGGGAAACAAGTTTTCATATATGTACTTCATTTGCCCTCCACCCAAAAAGTTTTTGCGCTTTTGTGCCTTAATTTTACATAGGACAGTAAAAGGACAAACAGAAAATCGTGGCAAAAGAGAGAGGGCAACTGGACTGGGAAAGCACTTCAATCCGGGGCTCAAACTCAGTTTGCCTGAATAAAGAAACCACACCATATGTCAGAGCACTTGCCCACATGGCTATGGCTTCAATCCAAAATGATTATTTTAAGTTTGATACTGTGTTTACAAGGGCAATTTTAAGTTAATTTCAGACTCATTGTGATTTTCAAAGCAAACACAAATCACACAATGACTGAAAAGCGTTTTATTGTGAATGTTTGGTTCAGTGAAAAGAATTTACACATTGTGGGTGATGCTTTGTTAAACTAAGCATCTAAGCCTCAGTTCAATTTTCTTTCAGACATCAGTCTCAAAACAAGACTGAAAATAAACTTAGAAGCAAATGCATTACATAAAAATGTTTCCATTGCTAACTTTTCAAAGAAACAATGTGCCTTTGAAAGGAGGAACAAAATGGTGAATGTTGAGCTATTAAAACTCACTATTAAAATCTACCACAATAGATTTAGTGCAAGTGTCAAATCATGTTCCTGATATTGAGCCAGAAACTAAATTGAATAGAGATGTTCTCATCTGTCATGTAGAGCCAACCCTTTGTGATGGCTTCTAATAGCTTTTAGAATAGCAGGTTTGGATTTAGTGACGTGACGACGAAAGTGAAGTGACATGTGGCCAAGTATGGTGACCCATACTTGGAATTAGTGCTCTGCATTTAACCCATCCAAAGTGCACACACACAGCAGTGAACACACACACACCGTGAACACACAGTGGGCAGCCATTTTTTTGCTGCGGCGCCCGGGGAGCAGTTGGGGGTTCGGTGCCTTGCTCAAGGGCACCTCAGTCGTTGTATTGAAGGTGGAAGAGAGTGCTGTACATTCACTCCCCCCACCTACAACCCCTGCCGGTATGAGACTCGAACCCGCAACCTTTGGGTTACGAGTCCAACTCTCTAACCATTAGGCCACGACTTCACTTGCAAAAATTTTCCACATTATGCCCTACAAAATAAATTACAGACTGTCAAACCTCAAACATGAATGTTGAAGTGACTTTTTTTTTTCTTTTTTAATATGTTGCTATACAAGGACTATAATGATTGACTTGTCAAGCATGTAAACACATCCTTGAGATAGTTGTAGTCTTCATTAAAGTTTTTTAACTTAATTTTTAATCTCATTAATAAATCTCATGGTTTATCTCACAGCATAATGTTTAATTAAAATATGTGGAGATTCATCTGCCTTCACTTTTGAGTGCAACACCCACATCTCAAAATCCAATCAACAGCCAATGCATAGAACAAAATCCCTGCCTATTTAAGTCCTATAAGCCCTATCCCTATTTTTTCTTTTTCGATAATCCATTACACTCAGATATGTGTCACAATACGAAAGAAAAGATCTGTCACTACTTCCGTTTCATCGCTACTTTAAACAACTTTGTTAGCAACTTAGTGCACACAGCACTATTAAAATTCATGACTGAGGTATGACTGTGTAATTCATGTTGAGAAAATGTGTATGACAGTTCAAGTAAAATTAAACTAAAAACCCAGATGAAATTACAGAGGGAAACAATGGCTCCAAAATGCATTTTTTCTGCTAATTGCTAACTTTCTCCCAAAATGTAGTACTACAAACTGAACAGTTCTTTTACGTATTCGCTTAAATTATCAGACAGAAAAGACTTCCAGATAGACAGATTTCAGATTTCAAACCCTCACCTCATTTTCTTTGCTTTCATACTTAGACGAATGCTTCCCTTGACTTTTCCTGCGCAGTTTCTTCAGGTCAGCCTGTGATTTGTCCAAGAAGTCTTGCTTCAGTTTGTGTTCTGACTGGTATCTTTTGAAAGTGGCCTAGAGGGATTGTAATACCATACAAATCAGATGTCCCTGCTTGCACAGGTGAGGGAATAGGACGTGTTGCTTGATTGATGAAGAGAAAAACATGCGATACTTACATTCATGTACTTGATATCCATATCAGTTTTCCTTTCCAGTTCAGTGATGAGCTCTCTGTGGAACCTCTTGAACTGTAGCAACAATGGTAATGGAGATAAATCACCACAGAACGATACAAATCAATAAACAGTGAAATTGCATGAAGTCACTCACTAATTCTACAACAACGATAACGTGATGTAGAGAATTCCAACAAAAAGGGTTATCTTATCAGCTTAGGTGGTTAAATATTCATAACATTGTGAGTCTGAATACCTAAGATCATCTGATAAAAAATGGTTTGGGAAGGAAGAAATGCTCTGAAAGTCAAGAGAACAGAGGGTCAGCCCTCAATCCAGTCACATACCTCAGATAAGTTCAGCACACACACTACCCCGAAGGCAAAATATTATTACACGATTTATAATGTCAGCGTTTATGTTGTAGCTTCAATATCAAGTGACTACAAAAATGTTTGAAATTACAAATACTCATAAATCTTATGTCCTAAAATTGTTCTCCAATAGTATTGCCTGCTACAGTTCTGCTCATAGATTAAAATATTCCTTGAAGATGTTTATTTCATAAAAATTGCATTTTGTATTTTTAGTACTGCTCTCATGAAAGCTACTTAACATATTTATACACTACCTTTCAAACGTTTGGGGTCAGTAAGATTTATTTATTTTTTTATGTTTTTGAAAGTATTCTCTTATGCTCTCCAAGGCTGAATTTACGTGACCAGAAATACAGTAAAAATAGTACTATTGTGAAATGCAAATTTAATCTATTTAAAATGTAAGAGGTCATTACTATAAAAACATCCTGTAAGTTTCAGAACTCAAAACTTCCTCGTTGGTCCAAAAACAGCTATTATTGAAACCAAGCTGCCAAAATGGCTTGTTTCGGATTTTGTCTCAATATGACGTAATAGTGTGATGAAAGACTGCCCCTGCAGAATTAGATCAACATTTCACTGTGGATTCTTTGGTAAATCAATCACAATTTGGCAAAGGCTTTAGTTTGCAAACAGACTTTTACGGGTAAATATGGACCTGACAGTAATGCCCCAACATGCAAGTAACTGTTAATTCTAATACCTAATCTGTGATTTCTGATATGTAATGATTCATGTACAGTACAGTTGAGGCAGTTCTGTCTCAAAATCATTTATTGCTGTTTATGATTAAGTAAATCAAGCCAGTGACGCTGTCTACACAGCACAGCATATCTCTTATTTACATAATGTTTGCACTGTTAGTTATGATAAAAGTATTCGTGAGAGTGGAAAAACTACAATGACATCACTGCATTTGTGCACTCAACAGACATGTCTGTCATTGGCTACAATTCTCTTTGCTGCAACCATTCGTGCGACTGGAGCAGATCTAAATATAACGCTATAATCAACACTTTTCACTGTAGGTTAATCTCAACAGCTGTAATTGTAAAAACAGTAAACATTTTCAAAAGTTCCACATGTAATACTTATTTCATATTCAAAGATATTACCCACTCATAGCAGTGGGCGTTTACATGAAGTTTTCAAAAAGACATGCCCCTTTAAATGGAGCTTTAAATAAGAGGGCTAAAATCAGGGTTTTTTTTTTAAATCTTACTGACCCCAGACTTTTGAACGGTTGTGTATAGATTACATACAGAAGACAAAATAATAACAATAAATAATAATAATAATTCTGAATTTAAGGGAATTACCCTGTTCAAAAATCACAAAAGGCTCCAAGATGTTACTGATGCTTGAGAAGGCAATGCATTATATGAAGAACTAAGGGTATTAAAACAATACAGAATTATCCAGGAACATATAGAATACCTATTATTATCTACAGCTTCTTCTGGAGTTGGAGAGGAATGTGAGAAAAAAAAGTGATGCATCAATATCTTAAACCATATTGCATACTTACAGACTCCTCCAGCTCCAGTTGGACCTTCTTATGCACTTCTGAAATCTCCATTAACACCACTCCTGAGGAGAAAAAAATAAACATTATTGCTACATTACTGATATTTATACATAGTTTTTTTTTCTTTTCTAGTTTTGTTTCCATCTCAACTGGACAAACAGTTCAAAGTTGCCTTCAGACTCAGAGAGGTATCAAGTTGTACTTTGGATTTGAACTTTTCTGTACACGTGTTCCTATTATGACTACACCTTTATCATGCATTTCTCCTACTCTGTATGATATGATCAGTGTCATTTCATCTAGCTGGGGCTCCAATAGTGCTGCTCATAAAAACAAACTTTTCAGTAAACAAGCAGAGGTGAGCTGTAGCATTATCACTCATCTAGCAGTTATAATAGCATCATTAGCATGGCAAGGTCAGCGGAGTGAGTCAGTAAATGCCATCTTTGTACTGAGAGTGTCAGCACCTGCTCTGTGTTTTCACAACCGCAGAGATGTTGCTAAAAAGTGCACAACCTTACAAAGGTTACAGCGCATCCCTTCCAAAGGATTATGGAAAGCCTAAATGGATTATCAGTAGTGCCTACAAATGCAGAAGATCAGTATCAGTAAAATCTACTTCTGATTGTATAAAAGCCAAACAAAAAACTGTAATGCAAATGAAATTTTACTTAATGCACATTCATGTTCAAACTTGCACAAAATTCATCAATGCACATTATTTCTTTTTACTCTGCCTCATGAATCTCTTTGCCACCCTTGTTTTTTCCCTGATCCAATTAGTTTCCTATCCTACAATCTTCCACCTTGAATAATATACCGTTTCACAAATATGTCCCATTACAGAAAAAAATGGGATGTGAATGATGTTTGATGTTTATTTCAGATAATTTACAATAGTCAGTTGGTTACAATGAATAACTGGAAATCAAACAGTAGCCTACTGAAAAGTCATAGTTTTGTTGCATGTGTTGTGTTCTTGATTTCTGCATATAGGCCAGTTTGAAATACCCTTACTTTTGAAACACAGCATTTAATGAAAGAAATATCAATGTGCAAATATGCCAGCCATGCTACACCCTGCCAGAAACATAATTAATAATTATGTGTTTGTGTGCCATATTATGTCTTGTTTGTATTATCTTTGACTTAAAATATGTGAGGGTGCCATCAGAGAGACTCTTTAATTCAGTACTACCAGTACTACTAAAATAGCACACTAAAAACATTACAAACATGACAGCAGTTTGCGCTTTTTCACCATTGACACACTAAACTGTCAGAATATTGAACAGGCTTAAGAACTGATTTATTCAAAACACCAGGTGTTCTTATACAACCCCTTTTTTGTGTAATCAACACACTTAAGCAGTTTGACGCCATGAATTCCTATGACAAGGAAGAGGGTTTCCTGGACATGACAGGCAATGCTTTCAATGGCAAGTTAAAATTACACAAGAGCACCTGAGACATGATTTCTGACAATAAATCCATGCTACAACAACAACAACAACAACTGAAATTACTGTTCCCAACTATTCCCATGATGTGTCATTCAAGTACGCCTGCATTTATTTGGATAATATAAAAGTACAGCGCACTGTCAATAAACAGTGTTTTTTAAAGTATAATTAGGTATAAATGAACAGGCTTGGGGATTTGCATGTCACTGTGATCTGTGAACGCCACACTACACACTACACCAGTGGTTTTCGAACCTCTCCATGAAGTACCCCCGGCACTGCACATTTTGCATGTCTCCCTATATCTGACACACCCACTTCAGGTCTTGCAGTCTCCACTAATGAGCTGATGAGTTGAATCAGGTGTGATAGATGAGGGAGTCATACAAAAAGTGCAGGGCTGGGGGTACTCCAGGACAGGTTTGAGAACCACTGCACTACACTAATGCATGAGAAATCTCCTGTACTAATGCCGAGTTCACACTGCATGATTTTAGCCCACAAATGCCCGAAATCGGAGGCAAATCGGTGCTCGTTCACGCGAGTGACAATCACGCAGTGTGAATTATCAAAGACG
>NW_015546075.1:160741-162663 GCF_001515605.1 Sinocyclocheilus anshuiensis
ACAGCCAATGAGAGACCAAGATACAGGGCAGCGGGAAGTTCGGGGAGGAGTTTTAGACCAGAATATCAGTATTTTAATAGATATATGAACAATTATATCATACAGAAACAAGCACAAACATTTGCTTGACCAGCCACAACATCAGCATAACAGTTACTGCAAAATTATTTACCTCCAACTCTCTTTGCAGAACACCCAATCCCTGTTCCCTGCATCTCCCTCCTGCATAATCTGTTTTTCTTTTTCTCCTTGTAGCTGGAAATCAGCTCACAGACAATTTGCGGGCTATATATATATTTTTAATAATTACAGTCTTGCTCGCGAGAACTCCGGTCTGACGCATGCGGGTTCTTGTGTTATTTCCTTATCACTTCTCGCGTGTGTTTTGTTGTGAAACGTAGTTTGCGGACCAGACAGAGCTGTCGGCGATTCTTCCTATTGTGAAGTCATGCAGTGTGAAACCCCCTGTCACCGATCCATCGTGCAATGTGAACACAGCAGCAACTGAATGCTACCCTAGACAGTCACGCAGTGTGATAACAACGGCGATCCGACGAGTTTGAAAATTGTGCAGTGTGAACTCGGCATAACGCAGACACCTCAGAGGGGAAAAAAATTTGAAGAAAACATTTGCAGACTGAAAACATTTTGATAAGAAATATGTACAACCTCAAATGCCAACATAAATTGCAATCCATTTTACTTTCATAATATGACACTTCAGATATTCAACGATTAAAAAAAGAGTAAAGAGTTACTTTTAGAATGGAGAGAATGTAAATTTGCTAAATCAATGCCCAAATGGCTAATTGGTAATTAGTTAAAAGGTTAGTTCACCCAAAAATGAAAATTCTATCACATGGACTATTTTATCTATGTCGTTACTACCTTTCTGGGCCATAAAACGTTTCACTTGCGTTGCTGTCTATGCAGGGTCAAACAGCTCTCTGATTTCATCAACTATATCTTAATTTTTGTTCCGAAGATGCCAGTTTTGGAATGACATGAGGGTGTATAATTAATGACAGAATTTTCATTTTTGGGTGAACTAACCCTTTACCTTTACCTAATAGCCTGCACAACCTAAGTGACATCAGCAGAAAAGGAAAGTTGTTTCATACTGGAAGAGCAAATAATAACATTTCCTTTAAGACTACAAGGGCAAGTATTTTTTTCTATAGAACATATTTAAACAGGCTTGGATTACCCCACTAATTAAAAAACCCACTCTTAACCCAGCTCTTTTAGAGAACTACAGACCGGTATCCCTTCTTCCTGTCTTTGCAAAAACACTTGAACAAGTTGTGTTTAACCAAGTCTCTGACTTTCTCACACAGAAAATCCTCCTGGACTGCAACCAGTCTGGTTTCAGAAGTGGACATTCAATCGAGACCTTCAATTGAAGCCTTAAGACTGGCAAGAGCGGCTTCCAAATCTTTAATACTTATCTTGCTGGATCTGTCCACTGCTTTTGACACGGTTAGCCACTAGATCCTCCTGTCAACCCTCATGGCAAAGGGCATCTCAGGAACTTCACTCCAGTGAATCGAGTCTTACCTCTCAGATAGGACCTTCAAGGTAACCTGGAGGGGTGAGGTGTCCAAGTCGCAACATCTATCTACTAGGGTGCCTCAGGGCTCAGTTCTTGGACCACTTCTCTTCTCTGTCTACATGGCATCACTAGGTTCTGTCATTCAGAAACATGGCTTTTCATATCACTGGTATGCTGATGACACTCAACTCTACCTCTCATTCCATCCTGATCCTGATCTCAGCATGTCTAACAGACATTTCTTGCTGGATGAATGACCAACACCTTCACCTAAACCTAGCCAAGATAGAACTGCTTGTGATTTCAACAAACCCATCACTTCATCACAATTTCACCATCCAGCTAGGCACATCAACCATAACTCCTTCAA
>NW_015546075.1:164011-214775 GCF_001515605.1 Sinocyclocheilus anshuiensis
ATGCAGTTTGAATCCCCCTGTCGCCGATCCATCGTGCAGTGTGAACACAGCAGCAACTGAATGCTACCCCAGATAGTCACGCAGTGTGAAAACAACGGCGATCCGACGAGTTTGAAAATTGTGCAGTGTGAACTCGGCATAACGCAGACACCTCAGAGGGGAAAAAAATTTGAAGAAAACATTTGCAGACTGAAAACATTTTGATAAGAAATATGTACAACCTCAAATGCAGGAAATGCTAGTGTTAATGCCAACATAAATTGCTGGTTGCAATCCATTTTACTTTCATAATGTGACACTTCAGATATTCAACGATTAAAAAAAGAGTTACTGTTATGTTTTAGAATGGAGAGAATGTAAATTTGCTAAATCAATGCCCAAATGGCTAATTGGTAATTAGTTAAAAGGTTAGTTCACCCAAAAATGAAAATTCTATCACATGGACTATTTTATCTATGTCGTTACTACCTTTCTGGGCCATAAAACGTTTCACTTGCGTTGCTGTCTATGCAGGGTCAAACAGCTCTCTGATTTCATCAACTATATCTTAATTTTTGTTCCGAAGATGCCAGTTTTGGAACGACATGAGGGTGTATAATTAATGACAGAATTTTCATTTTTGGGTGAACTAACCCTTTACCTTTACCTAATAGCCTGCACAACCTAAGTGACATCAGCAGAAAAGGAAAGTTGTTTCATACTGGAAGAGCAAATAATAACATTTCCTTTAAGACTACAAGGGCAAGTATTTTTTTCTATAGAACATATTTAAACAGGCTTGGATTACCCCACTAATTAAAAAACCCACTCTTAACCCAGCTCTTTTAGAGAACTACAGACCGGTATCCCTTCTTCCTGTCTTTGCAAAAACACTTGAACAAGTTGTGTTTAACCAAGTCTCTGACTTTCTCACACAGAAAATCCTCCTGGACTGCAACCAGTCTGGTTTCAGAAGTGGACATTCAATCGAGACCTTCAATTGAAGCCTTAAGACTGGCAAGAGCGGCTTCCAAATCTTTAATACTTATCTTGCTGGATCTGTCCACTGCTTTTGACACGGTTAGCCACTAGATCCTCCTGTCAACCCTCATGGCAAAGGGCATCTCAGGAACTTCACTCCAGTGAATCGAGTCTTACCTCTCAGATAGGACCTTCAAGGTAACCTGGAGGGGTGAGGTGTCCAAGTCGCAACATCTATCTACTAGGGTGCCTCAGGGCTCAGTTCTTGGACCACTTCTCTTCTCTGTCTACATGGCATCACTAGGTTCTGTCATTCAGAAACATGGCTTTTCATATCACTGGTATGCTGATGACACTCAACTCTACCTCTCATTCCATCCTGATCCTGATCTCAGCATGTCTAACAGACATTTCTTGCTGGATGAATGACCAACACCTTCACCTAAACCTAGCCAAGATAGAACTGCTTGTGGTTTCAACAAACCCATCACTTCATCACAATTTCACCATCCAGCTAGGCACATCAACCATAACTCCTTCAAAGACAGCCAGAAACTTTGGAGTTGTGATTGATGATCAGCTGAATTTCTCAGACCACACTGCTAAAACTGCCCGATCCTGCAGCAAATCTATCAAATCTCTACAACTAATCTAGAATGCGGCTGCAAGATTAGTCTTTAACAAGCCGAAAAGAACGCATGTCACATCTCTGTTCATCAACTTGCACTGGCTACCAATAGCTGCTTGCATAAAATTCAAGGCATTGATGTTTGCCTACAAAACCACCACTGGCTCTGCACCCATTTACCTAAATTCACTACTTCAGAATTATGGGCCCTATAGAAGCTTGCGTTCTGCAAGTGAACGGCGCATTTCATCCCAAAGAGGCACAAAATCACTTTCACATACTTTTACCTTAAATGTTCCCTCCTGGTGGAATGACCTGCCCAACTCAATCCAAGCAACTGAGTCTTCAAGAAACTGGTAAAAACACATCTCTTCCATCTTCATTTGACCCTCTAACTCTAGCATTATCTATTCTAATTCTAAGAAAAAAAAACTTGACCATCTAACGCTTGCACTCTCTATTCTATTTCTATTCTTACTACTTGTCTTCTTTAAAAAAAGAGAGAGCCTGTGACACTAGCATTCTCTATTATTTTTCTATTCTATTCTATCTTTTCTTTTTATTTATTATATAAAATTACCCAATAACATTAGCATTCTTTATTTTTTGACTTGTTTTATTTTTATTTTTAAAAAGACCCTCTAACACTAGCATTCCCTATTTTTTTCTATTCGATCTACTTGTTTTTATTTATTTCTTTTTTTTTAAACATTGCTACGTGTACTGCATTAGGCTAACCGAGACTTGTCACAGCAATTACATATTATTGCCCTTTTGTTAGTTTAGATTGCTTCTATTGTCCTCATTTGTAAGTCGCTTTGGATAAAAGCATCTGCTAAATGACTAAATGTAATAATATTTTGCTATATATTGCTGTTTGTGCAGTGAGATAATGTCTGTCACAAGCAATTCCACCATAAGATGTCAAACACTTGACATTAAAGGCACAATATGTCATTTTCGCCATTAGAGGGCGCGTATTCAAAATAAACAAAGAGACAAAGGCGTAGTTTGATGATGCCGTGACTGAGTGTGGAATCGTGGGAGTTGTCGTCTTCATCCCCACAGCCGATGCAATCTGACGGGACTCGGGTAGAACTCATGTTCATGGATGAGCTAATGATTTATTAACGTAGTAGAATGAAGCAGGGAGAGGCTGAAAGCCGTCGAAGCGAAACGAGGCCGCTGAACGAGCGTGACACACGGCTCGAAAGCAGCGGAGCTTTTATCATGCCACAGTCGACCGCTTCCGCTCCTTCCGGTCATGCGTATGGGGGGAAAAAAAGCAGAGCTGTTTTATCATACTAGATACATTTGAAAGTTCTGTTATAATGCTACTCTGTGCAGTCGTCACTGGTTTATCGGTCTTTGTAAGGTGACGTCACACTCACGAGAATCGAAGTGCATTTTGGGTATCGCCGCCATTTGTAAGGTATCAAAGCCAAGGTGTTCTGTAGTTGGAGAATTGTCTTTTTCATTTGATTTAAAATGGTACGTTCTTGTTGTGTTAAAGTCTGCAATAGTGAATTACATGATAGAAAAGGTCAAAAACTCACAACGAAGAAAGATATTTTAGGTCTCACACTTGAAATAAAGACTAAACAACAAGAGGCGTCGCCCATGGCCTGGGTTGCAGCGGTGATATGCAAAATCATCATATTTGCCAACATATCTCCGGTTATGTTCGTTTATCCTCGACATTTTCATAAAGGTAAGTAAGAGATTTTTTTAGATGTGCTTATTTTCTGTTTTCTGAAGTAGCCAACATTATATTCACATGTTATTTAGGGTCAATGCTATTAAACAGACAACCAGGGAGCAGGTGAGCAGAAACGGGTCATGTACCATGAAATGTCTTGCAATCGTTTTATGCATAGGTGTAAAGAGTTAATTTATTTCACTAACGTTACTGAAATTAAATTGTTTTTGGGGGTTTGTACTTTAACTTAAGTGTAATTTAAACTGAATACTTCACTAAAATACATTTCTAATGTTTCTCATTTTTATTTCTTACAATTTTGTACATTTTCATTTCATATAGTTAGGCTAGGTGTGACTAAACAGTAAGTGGGAGCAGTTAAGAAAAAAAACATTGCAGCCAGCTAAGAAGATGACCCACCAGGCTGGAGGAGGTGATCGCTGAGATTATCTCGGTACCGTATCTACTTGGTTTGCATCTGTTTCTCCAGTATGACGATTTAATCACTCAATGCAACGATACCTTCAAAATGGCGCCTCGGTGACGTCACACATAATAAACGCACGTGACTGACAAAGGCCGATTAAAACGCACAACATATTAAAGCGTCTTTGGTGTTTCCATGTTTTCTACAAAACAAAACCGGAAATCGAGGGGTTATGACGTCATTGGCAGGCGACACAATGACACTATAGACACGGTCCGTCACTAGTTAAAATTGCTTATTTCTCTGGATTTAAACATTCTTCAAAACATTTGGGATAATGTAAGTACACAAGTCAGCAAAATTTATAACACTGTTCTAGTGGTTTTTGGATATTTTAATTTAAAAATCTTACATATTATGCCTTTAAGGAACTTGTTTTATTAAAATAAAAAAACGTACACCTACATTTGAATGTTTGTGGTCTTAATTTTAGAAAAGCGTGTATGCAAAGGAAAAAGGGTGGTGACTAAACTGAGCACTTCTTACATTCCAGTCATACATCTCCAACTGAACGTTTAAATTCCCTTGAGAAATCACTTTAAGAACTAATTCATTATCTAGTACCATTTGATGAGATATGTGGCCCAGACATGCAGTCTACAGTTCATATTAATTACTATTAAGTTCAAATTGTGTTAACCAACGTTTATTTGTAACTCTCCAGGAGCTTTCTTGCAGACGTGTTGATGTTGTCACAATTCTCACTTAATCAAGTCCTCGTGTCAATCAAGTGTCACAAGCAATCATAACTAAGCTATGTATTCCTTATCTATAGAACAGGTTGTCATAACACTCTTGGAGATCATTATGAAAATTTGCAGATAAGGTTGCACCAGCAATCACTACAGCATTAGAAAGGTGCAGCATAAAATGGTGATATGATGCATGGTCTTATGACTGAACTATATTGTTGTGAATATCGATGACAAGCACTTTGAGTTTGCATGTTCCACTGAAACAGTTGAGTTATGATGCTTTTCTGAAGGGGATCAGAGGTGGAAAGGTTTGTCAACAAAGTCACTGTTTACGTTGTGTTTTTATTGGTGGTCTGTGCAAAGCATGTGAGAGAATCCACACTGTCTGGTGGTCATTTAAGCTGTCTGAAAGGGATTCCAGGAAGAACGGGAAACGATAAAGCAAGTGAAGCTCAGTAAATCACAAAAGATTTAATCAGGAAACATGGTGTTAGCTTTCACTGCTATGCTGATGACACTCAGCTCTATATGTCTTTGTGGCCCGACAAAACATACCAATTTGCAAAACTAACGGAATGCATAGCTGATATAAAAAAAATGGATGACTAGTAATTTCCTGCTAAATTCTGAAAAAAACAGGTGTTAATTATCAGACAAAAACCTCTGCATGTAATAATCTAGAACAATGTCTAACACTTGATGGCTGTGCTGTCAATTCTTCAGCATCAGTTAGTAACCTATGTGCGATTTGATACCAACCTTTCCTTTGAAAGTCATGTTTCTAGCATTTGTAAAACCGCATTTTTCCATCTTAAAAATATATCTAAATTATGACCCATGCTCTCAATGTCTAATGCAGAAACATTAATTAATGCGTTCATGATTTCAAGGTTAGATTATTGTAATGCTTTATTGGGTGGTTGCTCTGCATGCTTAATAAACTCCAGCTGGTCCAAAATGCAGCAGCTAGAGTTCTTACTAGAACCAGGAAGTATGACCATATTAGCCCGGTTCTGTCAACTCTGACCATATTAGCCCGTTTCTGTCAACTCTGCACTGGCTCCCTATTAAACATCATCTACATTTTAAAATCTTGCTAATTACTTATAAAGCCCTGAATGGTTTAGCTCCTCAGTACTTGAGCGAGCTCTTATCGCATTATAGTCTTTCACTTCTGCTGCGATCTCAAAACTCTGGCCATTTGATAATACCTAGAATATCAAAATCAACTGCGGTTGGCAGATCCTTTTCCTATTTAAAACCCAAACCCTAGAACAATCTACCTAATGTTGTTCGGGAGGCAGACACACTCTGTCAGTTTAAATCTAGATTAAAGACCCATCTCTTTAACCTGGCATACACATAACACACAATAATTTTTCTATCATTCAAATCTGTTAAAGGATTGTTAGGCTACATTAATTAGGTCAACGAGAACCAGGAACACTTCCCATAACACCCAATGTTCTTGTTACATCGTGAGAAGAATGACATCTACGCTAATATTAGTCGGTTTTATTCTTATTCCGAGGTCACCGTAGCCACCCAGATCCAGTCCGTAACCAGTCCAGATGGTGGATCAGCACCTAGAGATGACCTCTACATCCCTGAATGTCAGCGGAGACCATGTCAACTAGACAAGCCCTAGAGACAGATCCCCAGCGAAGACCGTCGGCCATCGGCACAAGACCACGAGAACCAAATGAGTCCTTTGAATTAAACCACAACATGCTGGTTTCGTCTGGCCAGAAGAGAACTGGTCCCCCGACTGAGCCTGGTTTCTCCCAAGGTTTTTTTTCTACATTTGTCTTATTAATCTTTGTAATTTGCACAAAAAAGGTATAATTATTCTTTGCCAGATCTGTGGTGGCAAGTATGAAAAGTTGCCATGAAACAGATGGCAGTTTATAAATCACAGTAAAGCTCTGTCATCATTTCCAGACGATATGAATCAAACTGATGCTGAGTCACAAAAAGTCAACAAGAACCAAACCTGTCTGGGGCTTAAAGCAGACGCAAATGTGGATCTCTCTTTGAGAAAATGAGGAAATAACTGGCACAGGATATTCCAAGACATGTTGAGCGCAATGAATCATCTGCTAGGAAATGTTAAGCCACACTCTGAACAGAGCACATCTATATTAGCGAAGGCCATATTAGGACCTCTGGGCGACGGTTTAGAGAGTAATACTCACCCATCTCCCTAGAAACAGGCGATATGGCAGCATTTTCCCCAATCTTTGAGAGTGCATCGAAATATGCCTTTCCAGCAAAGGTCATTGCTGTAAGAGAGTAAATAACTCATATTGATTAACAGGAACTGGAAGCCAAACTACCTGTATTCCAGCAATTTTGAGAGAAATATTGCTTTTTTGTCAGAGTTTTAGGTTTCATTTGAGCTGTTTTATGCAAAAATGTAGGATTATGTATATTTATTCTTTTGAAAATGAACTGATGTGATTACCTGTCACTGCTTTGTCGTAGCTCTTCCCCAGGTTAACCAGATTCCGCAGACTTGGGTTAAACTGCTCCATCACATTCTGGAAGAGCAGGAAATAAAGCTCATATTTCGAAGTTACAGGGGAAGCAGCTTACTGCTGCTGAATGAAACTGAAGAAACTTCAAAACTGACTCAAAATAATGTGCCCAAAAGATATTTTGTAAAATGCTTCAGTTGTTTTATCGATACAATCAAGCCAGTGGTGTCCAATGTTGTTTTGGACCCCATCGACTTTCTTTGTACCGACAACACTTGAAACATTCTTCAAAATATCCTCCGGGTTTGGAAATATGATGATGAGTAATGATGATATTTGAATTTTTGGGTGAACTGTCCCTGTTTCTACATTTTAAAAGGGCAACTTTTCCCCCATTCTAGGTAAATCCCATTTTTTTTGTCCATGCAATAAAACACAACAGAGATTTACAACACAATTTGCTTTCTAAAAATATCTCTACTGTAGCTAAAAATACATGTGTTTAATCATTGACTTGTAATTATATTGCCTATGAGATCAAAGTCCTGCTTAAGTAAAGGGCCCTCTGGATCTCTAGTGACCTTACCCTTCTGTAATATAATTCTGGGCAGTTCCTCTGCTAATTCCCAAGAACACACCCTTGGCAAAACAATGAACAGTCAGGTATGCAATAACAGAAACAGTCCAGCACAAACTGGTTTCTTAACTCAACCCAGAAACCCAACTGAAGCGCTTTAAAATACACTCATACCGCTATTGCACAATTTACGCGCACCTTGATGACAAAACGTATAATATATACGTATACAAAAAGTGGCATAAAATAACACTTCGTTATTTAACAAACCAACACAACTTTCACGGGGCTGTACGTACTGGGCATAACAACAGGTGGTCAATGCCAAATAATATACATATACATGTGGTTGTCTTAATAAAAGCTAATCACTGACCAATAAGATAAACGCAGTTTAAACCGACGCTACCTTATATGTGCTCTCGGTGAGTTTGTTCACGTCCTCCGGGGTTCGAGACATTTTTGCAGGTATTCTCCAAACGTCCTTGGTGACAATGTGTTTGTTTCAACTTCCGAAATTGTGGCTGTCTTTTCGTCCCACCTGTTAACGTGTTTGAAGCGACAGCGCTCGGGCGCTCTCGAGAACAACACGATACTGCACTGATGCACTAGAGAAGGATGAAACCTTTCCGCGCTACCTCATGCCACACGTGGAAAGGTGGGATCCGTGACGTCAGAGCTTTCTACGGTCAAACAGAAATTAAATCATTTTTCTTTCCCTTATCTTTCATCGTTTGTCCCCTGCACTGTTCTTTTTGGTTACTGACTGTGGGTATATTTTTTAAAGTTTAATTATCTGATAGGCTATATACAGGTGCATCTCAATAAATTAGAATGTCGTGGAAAAGTTCATTTATTTCAGTAATTCAACTCAAATTGTATATATTTACTGATTCCAAATTACATTACAGAAATTGTAGTTAGTACCGTAATCGATTACATTACACAATATAATCAGACTACTTTTGGGTTACTTTTAGATTACTTTTGACCTATCTCGTATCAGGGGCGTGTCTAGAGCATTTTAAATGGGGGGGCCAGTCGGGGGCACTGGCTCAAAAGAGGGTGAGGGGGTTGTGTTTGCGGAACGATGTATGTTATAATCCATCGTGTACACTCGCTAAACAAAGAGTGACAGTGACAGAGCAGAGCCAATTCATAAGACAACAATATTTAAAAGCACACGTCTATGGAGTCAATAAAATGCCACATATATATGCAAAATAATAAAGTTTTGCAAAAGAAAATAAAGTTTTGCAAACGAAAATAAAAGTATTGAGAAAAAATAAATGTGTTTTTTGCAAACAAAAATAAAGAATTGCAAAAGAAAATGAAGTATTGCGAGAAAAATAGGCTACGGGACTGTGTTGCACGCGATGTAGACAACATTCGAATAAAGTTTATTATGAATAAATGTTAAATAAAGTACATAAAATAAAATGGGCCTACAAGAAAACATTTTTATCCATTCCACAAGTCTTGTAAGTCCATGTATTTTATTGATATTATTATTATTATTGGTAATATTTTTATATTCGTTGTTATGTATTTGATTTTTTTTTTACCTTCATTTCGATCTCTTTACTTAACGTTCAGGGCTGCGTTTCCCAAAAGCATCTTAAGCCTAAATCGATTGAAGAACCATTGTCATCATTTGGCTTACGATGCTTTTGGGAAACGCAGCCTTGAAGAGTTTTGTAAATAATAGCCTATACTGTAAATGCCCGACATGCCAATAAAGCTTTGATTATGCTATATGACAGGAATTTTTACTGGAAGTGCAGTTTAGAGGATGAATTTAACAATAACTGTATAAATACCCTAACCCTATAATTATAAATACTAGAATTATAAATGAATAATTTGCGTAGTTTCATTTGTAAATGAAAACACCACTCATTTATCGTCACATACAGGTGTAAATGCAATCATAAAGTCAAAACTTTATTGGCATAATTGTCAGGCGTTTACAGTATTTGCAAAATATATGGTAGCATATACTATCAACTAGAAGTTGTTCCCTCAATAGGATCTCATGGCCACGACATATTATCATTATTTTGCATATATATGTGGCATTATATTGACTCCATGTCAATATAATGCCACCACGTAGACACGCCCCTGTCTGGTATATCACATTGATTTAAATAGGAAATTAATAAATTATATATTCCATTCATTGTTATTAACAAAATGAAGTGCATTAAACATTACATTACGTCAAGGTTTCCCAATCTGGGGTTTGTGAAGGAACTACAGGGGTGTTGTGAGTTTAATGAAAAGCTAAGAATTAATTAAATCATAAAAATGTTCAATCAAAATATATAATTTTAAAATCAATCAAAATAAAACACGTACTAAAAATGAAATATTTTATTTGTTTACATAAATGTCATGTGACCGTAACCAAGGTCAGAGAACCATGAACATGCAAGTATGATGGCTTATTAAAATATTTATTTTTAAATCTCAGGGGTACTTCAAGTAAATATATTAGGTGAAAGAGGATCAGATGACAAAAAAGTTTGTGAATTTATGCATTTTAATGCCAAAAGTGATAATTCAAATAAAAAATAATGTGTTTATCAGTAGTTGATGCAATGTTGAAACACTTTTTAAACCTGAAATGATTTTTGTAACTCCAATAGTCAAATACTGTGTCTTCCACAAAACTGGAAGACTTTCTGAATGTATAAGCATTAGGCCATTTTAGAAAGGACCATTTTAAAGATGAAAAAGATGAATTAGGGAGAATCAATAAATTATGAATAATTTATTGCTATTGTGTAAATAATATGCAATCATGTAATCCATAAAAAAGTAACTGTAGTCTGATTACGAGTATTTTAAATCGTAATTTAATCTAATTACAAGTAGGCCTACTTCATTTTTGGAATCTGATTACTTAATCCAGATTACATGTAATCAGCTACTATCCAGCTCTGGTTATACACTATAATAAAGTCATAAAGTCGTTTAGTCAGAGACGAAATAATGGAATATGGTGGAGAGAGTCCGCACAGCCTGTTTCATTTAACATATATGCAGACTGTTTTCGGCTTGAAAACTATTAAAAATACTCTAACATTTAAATTTCCATTTCTCTCTGGGTAATTAAAGATAATTTTGTGCAACTATGGATTGAAACTGGTACCCTAACAAGCATGATAGTGAGAGTGATGTGTATATTGAAGATTGATATTAAATTCATGCGGTATCAGATGATTCAACTGTGATAGAAATAATCTGATAAACATTACACTTTTTACAGCGCCACTTTGTGGCCGTTTATTTTGTAGGCCTACTATAGTTAGAGTTCCTGAGAAATTCTTACTGTAGTAAAAAGTGTGACTACTATCACCAGTCAACATGCCATATTTTAAAAGCTTTGGAATAATATGTAGAGACTTTTGCACATCCTCTAAAATCTATCCAGGCATCTGTAGAGGAATGGGCTTGTGAATTAGTCATGTTTCTGCATGAATTATGTTTTCTTTGGCAGCACAACACACATCATTATTCAGATTAGCATAAGGATTCAACACGTGGATATGATTTCAAGCCTTTACCAAACAGCATGAAAGACATTGAAAGCTTGACCCAGTCATACTCTAACAAGTCACAAGCTGTCGTCTGTACACATTTAGAGATCCATGCTGACGAGTCCACATGAACTGGTATGTATAGCTTGTAGTTCTGAGTAAAGGATATAAACATATGATTTTCTATTATGACTTTATTATCGTTTATTCATGTTGATTGTTTATATTTCAAGCTGTAGACTGAATTCCATCAGGATCCAGAGTGTTCTGGTTCATGCTTTTCTCACACTGCTTTCCTCTCTTGCTTTTGGGATACCCGACGAGTTATCCCATCAGTTATCTGGTAAGCTGACTAGTCCTCTTATGTCTTTTGACTTGGTTGGTTACTTGGTGGTTACATTGTTTTAATATTTCACTATAGGAAATGTCAAAGGAAAGATCATTTTCCGTCAAATGGAAGGGAATTCAACATACTTGCGTGATAGTGGGAAGTTGGCATCTTACATACCCACCATGGTTTCATTTGAGCACTTTGACCCGAGGCATACCCTGCGCTCTGTCACTTTCATATACACATGGGACTTAGGCAATGGGTGATGGTTATTTGAACAAATAAATCCATTTCAATGAACTAAATGTTTATCTTCGAAATTGTTTTCTTTACAGTTGTCATTGTTTTTTAGGGAAGTGCGTAAAGGCCCAGAGCCTTTTGTGACATGTCACTACACTTTACCAGGGAACTACACATTTCAACTGAGAATTGAAACCAATACACCCCAACATTCCAGAATAACTGGGCTGTACTCTGTAGATTTGACTGTGTTAGGTGGGTGCAGAATCATTATCTCTTTTAATTGACTCTTTATATGTTACCAGTGGTGTTAACATGTCAAAGATTCTTTTGTTTTGTAGATGCCATAAAGACCATTGAATTGAGAGGACCTTTAACTTATAACGTGGACCAGAGCAGCAGTCTGTCCTTTCAGGTTGGAGGAAGGTAAATGTATCTCAAGAAAGTAAAAAATTATTTGGGAGGACTGTTATTTTTCATATAGTCTTTTATTCTTCATCATTCTGAAAAAAGTCAACAGACTTGACTTTTTATAAAAAAAAATTTCTATTGCATGTGATGTGTGTAGTCCTCCGGTTTGGCTGTGCTGGAGAGTTTTGTCTGATTGCCAAACACCCAGTCCAACTTCCTGCAATTTAGTCAGGCTCTACGGGAACCAATTCAATCTGAACTACACCTTCAGATCAGTAGGAACATATTGCTTAGACCTGAGTGTGAGAAATATTATCAGCAACCTCCAGACATCCTACAACATCTATGTGCAGAGCAGCTGTAAGTATTATACATTTATCTCAAACAATTATTCATGAGTAACTTTGAAATGTTTCCTGTATTAAGTGGAATACAAAGTATTCCTCATGTTGTGGCACAATTGGAACATATAATGTCACAAAATGAAAATTCATCATTTACTCACTGTGATTTCATTCCAAACCTGCATGGCTTTTTTTTTCTTTTGTGGAACACAAAATGAGATATTAAAAGTTGTGATAAAGTGAATGGGGACATACATAGTGATGACAGAAGTTTTTTTTTTGAGGGGGGGTGAAATGTCCCTTTAAATGCATGGAAAGATGAGCCATGTGAATAAGCATGACCATTAAAAATCACTGTTTGCGTCAGGAAATACTGTGCTTGACCACATTTGGATCAAAACAGCATCAGTTATACAGCTTAAGGCCACTGATTGTTCATTCATGATTCATTTAGCCTCACCGTGAAGAAGTCTGAATTACCCAACAGTACAGCATTTTGACTTTCAGATGTTCAAGAAAAGTTATCAAAAGATTTCCGATTGATCTCGTTAGATTCGGAGTGGCATACCGAATCAAACGATACACAATTTTCCTATGTCAACCATTTTGAGCATGGACCATTTCGAATTTTGTAATAAAATGCTGTATTTTACAAACGCTTTAGAGTATTGTTATTATTCTTATAGAACTGTTTGTGGGAAAGTTATGAAATGACACGAGGCTATATCTCCGCAATGCTTTATTGGTTTCTGACCAAACTTGGTATGTGTTATAAGAGCATGACCTGAGTGTACATGAGTAGTTTGTCACAGCGCCACCTACTGATCAAAATGTAAAAAACGACATTTCTGCTTATAATTTCTGAACAGTTTGGCCAAAAATCGTAAGATTGGTCTCGTTAGATTCGGAACAGCATACCGAATTGAACAGTACCTAATTTTTACTATGTCGGCCATTTTGAGTTTTGTAGTAAAATGCTGTATCAACAAATGTCTTTAACAGGGGTCTCCAATCCTGCTCCTGGAAACGTACCATACTGCAGAGTTCAGCTTCAACCCTAATCAAACACACCTGAACCAGCTAATCAAGTTGTTCAGGACTACTTCAGGTGTGTTGAAGCAGGGTTGGAAGTTTGAAGTTGGAAGTTGGAAGTTTGAAGTCTGCAGGAAGGTAGCTCTCCAGGAGCAGGGTTGGGGAACCCTGGTTTTTACTGAGTAAAGACAGCTCCTTAGCTCTTCATTTTACCTCTGTTGTGCTTGGCCCCTTAATTGCTGCTTGAAGCTATATTTTTTATGTTTTTCTTTAGTGTCTCTTATACTATATCATTAAGCCATTAGGTGGCGACACGTGACTGTCTTCATGAACAAGTCATTGAATCATTATTCAACCAATTCATTAAAATTAATGATTCATACAGGAACAAAACATATTCCAGGTGTGCTGCTCAGAATCTAGATGGTTTGCCCTGTGGCGTTAGGGATGAAAAGAGTCATTTATTGTGCAATACCCTTTAAACTCTGAGTAAAATAAATTACTCCAAGTCCAATTAATGCAGAGAAGAGAAACCACATGAAGAGAGCGCGGTGCGCCAATAGTGATGGCCGTTCATAAATGATTCGTCGCTCCGTCTGCGTTTGCCCTTGCCCAAATTGCCTAGGCCTACTTTTAAAACGTGTTTGCTACATACCATATTGTACGTAAAATATGTGTTGTGTAACTTAGGCAATAGTGATATATCAGATCATTTTACTGACTTGATATTTGAATTTCGTTCAACAAAATAAAAATATTTTTTCAAATAATTTCATTCATCTGAGCGAGTTCAAATATGTTCAATAGATTCTCCGAATACATCCACATACGCAATCTTTGATCATATGCAACCAAATATATAGGTGTTAGCCTATTTATAAAATGATGCAGCAGAGTTTTGGTGTGTGTGTGTGTGTGTGTGTGCGTTTGTGAATTATATGTGTCAAATTTACAGATGCAGAAAAGTGCCTAAATGTGTGTTGTCAGAAAGATTACTTGTCAAACAAATGAACTTGAAATCTTTTTGGCTAAGGCCTATGTGACTGCATTGTGATAGGCTACATGACCTTGCCAAATTACTTCCAATAATCCGGATTCAGAAAATTGGTCAAGATAAATGTGTGTGCCCCCTAAAAGCACAAGTGGTCCCTGCTTTTATATACAGTAAAAGCAATATCACATCAAATATTAGGCTGTGACTCGGTCATGCAGTGCCATTTCCCACTAATCTTTGTTTGCTATTTTTATGTCTCATACATTCACTCTCATATGTATAAATACTTTTCCCCCTAGCTGTGAGTCTCATCTTCATATTGCCCTGTGCTGCAGTGATAGTTGCTACTCTCATATTCATCTCTGTGTCAGTGTCGTCCACAACAGCAATCCCTCGTGTCTAAGGCTCTGGTGAGTGTTTCAGATCAGGAAAGAGAACAAGAACAGACAACAATGTGAACTTGCTTATGTATTTACGCATTTTGTGGAAATGCTTTTAATTAAGTGTAACATTCAGGTTTGTCCACTAGAGGTTGACATAGACCAGAAAGTAAATGAAACAGCCTTTATCAGAGGATTATTTTTGGTTATCTGTCTAAAAAATGTCATTTTAGTAATGAGTCGGTGTTTCTTTCTTTCGTGGTTGTGAAGTTGTATAACTATTCTCTTAAGAATAAGCTATGAGTTAAATACTTTATTGGGATATTTTTTTAAAGGTGATTCAATTACAAAAACAATTCTGTCCCCTAGGATGATTTTAAAGTACTTTTTAAATCAATGTAGTCTTAAAAGATTTTTTTTAAAGTTTTTTTTTTTAAATAGTGTCTTATGCTAATTTGTTGAAGTAAGTGTTGAAATGTTAAATTGAACAGAATATCAAGCCAGATTACCCCTTGACTGATTGCTAGTTGGTCAGACACAGTCTTAAAGGAATAGTCCAAGTCCACCCAAAAATGAAAATTTGCTGAACATTTACTCACCCTCAGGCCATCCAAGATTGGGAACAGATTGGAACAGATTTGGAGCAATTTAGCATTATATCACTTACTCAACAATGGATCCACTGTAGTGAAAGAATGAGAATTCAAACGGCTGATAAAAACACAATAATCCACAATATGTCTTGTGAAGTAAAAAGCTATGTATAGGAAACAAATGCATCAATAAGATGTTTTAAATGTAAACCATACTTTTTGGACAAAATACAAGTCCATAATCCATAATAATGTTTCCTCCAGTGAACAAAATCCTTTAATCTCTGTTGTCCTCTCACATCTCCAACAACACTCAAAATCCATCAACATATTTGTATAGAACTGTTTTGGACTGTTTTTGCTTATAAATAGTGCTTGATTTGCAAATCATAATCTTCAAGATGGTGCTGATATCTTTTGATTCAGATCAGGGGACTTTTAACTGGTGAAAGCAGTATTATGAATAGAGGACTTATATTTTAACCATTTAATGATTGATTTGTTTATTAAAAAAAGTTTTTTGCTTCACAAGACATTAATTGATGGACTGGAGAAGCGTGGATTACTGATGCCTTTATCAGTGTTTGGACATTTAAGTGTCATTACCAATTATAATAAATGTCCGTTTTCTCTTTTTGTGTGTCTTTAGATGGCAGACATGAATTATCTTTCCTTCACAGAAATCGAGCTGCGTGCCAGAGATGCTTCGGTCACCTTACAGGATAATTCTCCTGCTTCTAAAACAAATGAAGCCCAGCCCCTTCTTCAACAGCCAGAGACTTCCTACAGCACCCAACCCTGATTGCCCTGTCTACATTACACTTGAAGTATTTATTAAAATCAATCTTTCATTGCATTATTTAGTTACGTGGTCTATCTACTTACTATTGAAACTAAGATCTTGGTTGAGGTCTTGACGCAACACCCTGTGAATCGACACAATACAGGAGCACTGAAAGCTTTTTGCTCATCTGATTCACTCTTCTCTGTCAGTGTGAATGCACTAATGCTTTCTGTGCTCTTTTTGTTTGTACTTGAGTGGGTTTCAAGGTTTACTTCATGAAGGTTCCATTTGTTAATGCGAACCTCCTTGAAATCCTAATGGATGTTGACACTGGTGGTGAATCTTTAAAAGTATAAAAGTACATGAGGTTAGAGCGATTGCATGCGCGTGCCTTGGAATATCGTTACAATTTTCAACCTGACCCAAATGTGCAAAACGCACCGCTGTACAGAATGACCATATTTCTTTGCGAGCGATTATGAGCGAGAGCTTCCTTGTCTAAGACCTAGAGCTCTTTCTCCTGGAATGAATGAGTCTGACCTGTATATTCCTGCTGTGATGATCAATGATATTTGCCATCTGCACTAGTACCAGGAAGACAAGAATTACAGCTCCACAAGGGACCGCAAAATACCTCTCTAGGTTAAAGGCTACAGATGAGCAATGCATCATATGTCTAGTAATAACTGTGCCCTTCAGCTCAAAAGTAGCAGGCATTATTCGCTCCCTTAGAAGTGTAGCAGGAGTCATACTGTATGTATGTGAAAGGACCTCTTACCAAAAGTTTAACAAAGATTTGTTTCCCTGTTTTTATTCCACAAGGAAACAGTCATCCAATTAGTAAAACTTGTAATAACTTACACCACCGTTCAAAAGTTTGTGGTTGGAAAGATTTTTTTTATGTTCTCTTGTGTTCATCAAAGCTGTATTTATTTGATCAAAATCCAGTGAAATAATATTACAGTTTAAAGTAACTGTTTTTTTTTTTTGTTTTGTTATTTTAAAACGTAATTTATTCCTTTGATGGAAAATCTGATTGCTTTACACACACACACACACACACACACACACACACACATTAGGATTCTTTGATTAATAGAAAGATTAAAAAGAACAGCATTTATTTGAAATACTGTATAAATATTTTGTAACATTATAAATGTCTTTAATGTCACTTTTGATCAATTTAATGCATCCATCTAAATAAATGTCTATTAGTACTTATAAAGCACATATTAATGCCTTATTCTGCATGACCATATTTTAGATCCATTGATTCTACCCCATACCTAAACTTAACAACTACTTTACCAACTATTAATAAGCATTATTAATAAGCATCTATAATCTTCCTTATTCAGATTAATTCTGCTTTCCGGAATTCACACATCATTCAGTAATTCAATCCAATATCTACTTCACTTTAAAGCTCATGTTGATGTGTGACTGAAATGCATTTGGCAGAGCTTGAGTAAACAAAATTCTTTAAAATGTTAATCATCTCAAGGATGTGAGCTGTGAGGAAGCTGGAGATTTTCACCCCCTGCAGGTGAAGGTCACAGAGATGCAGCTGTTTTCTTTCTAGAAGCCAAAGACCTTCCCAACTTTCCAAACTCAATACAGTATGTGCCACCACCTATGAGCTTTTTATCGTCATTTCCACCTCTCTAAAAGTCCTTTTCTTTTTTTTGTTAGTCCAGACTTGTGAAATGTCCCTTTGTGACACAAGCTTTGGCTTGGGACTGATCTCATCCCCTTAAGACAGGCTAATGCCCTCAGAGCCTGCACCTGTCTGTCAGAGCAGTGTGATTACATGCTCTCCTTCTATTTTTTGACCTCAACCACAGGTTACATTCAGAAAACAGCTCTACCTCATTATAGTACTTTTCAACTTTACTTTTCTACAGTATATTTTGGTAAATTTAGAGTAGCTAGAACAGCTGAACTAAAAAAATAACTACTGCCACAGACAAGCAAGGTCAATGCACAATGTCTGCTGTAAAGAAAATTGCTTGCTATTATAATATATTTTTTATTTATTGGTGCTGCTGAGAAAACACACTAAACCACAAAGGATAATATAACAGTAGAAAAAAAAGGAAACAGAGCAATAAAATGATTTCTAAGCAAACTTTATTTTTCATTGGCAATCACAGGTTAGCAGTGTCAAGCAAACCCTGAATAATTGGCACGGTAAACAAAAAAAAAGGCTTTTAAACAAAATATGGGTATCTTGACATTCCAACAAACAAAACAACACTAAATTAAATATCTGAAAAAAATGTTTCATCTTTAAAAACAGGGTATAAAAATATGATCATATATTTCAAGAAACAGACCTTGCAACATAATTCACAGTTCATGAATTGTCTTCAAAATATCCGACAGTGTTAAAGCATTTATAATCTTCAATGGGTAATTCAGTCAGTGTAAACAGATGGGCTTTAGACTCTAAAAAAAGAGTTGATTCTCAATATTTTTAATTTAAGGGGTCATATGATGTTGCTAAAAAGAACATTATTTTGTGTATTTGGTGTAATGAAATGTGTTTATGCGGTTTAAAGTTAAAAAACACATTATTTTCCACATACTGTACATTATTGCACCGCCTTTCTGAAACGCGTCGATTTTTATAAAGCTCATCGGTCTGAAAAGCGAGGTGTGCTCTGATTGGCCAGCTATGCAGTGCGTTGTGATTGACTGAATACCTCAAGTGTGTGACGGAAATGTTATGCCCCTTAACACACTCTCTGATGCCGTCTCCCGGCACGGCGAGACAAAACCAATAAAACCCATTACAAACGTCGCATCATATGACCCCTTTAAATATCTATTTATAAGAATCGATGACAGATTTTAAAAAGAAAGATTTATGGTGCCCTAAGCACATTATTACTGTAGCTCTGGCAGTCTGCAGTAATACTCAACAGGCTAACGGCACCACTGTAAATTTGATCTCAAATGTGATTTCCCTCACCAAAGTCTAAATTTAAGACTTTTGTACAACACAAGATCCAAGTGTTCCTCCTGTATAATGTATGGCCTTGTTCTTAAATCAAAAACAGCTTTGTAATGAAACATTAGCATGTTAACTTAGGCACTCTAAGACCACAGGACAACAATGCACACTCAAAGAGGACACGGAAAGCCGTGAGAACACTCTCTTTTGATCTAAAAGCTTTTGCTGCAGTCATGCCATGTTGTAATAATATTATTAGATGGCAACCCAGGATGTCCTACTTAGAGCTGTTCATGTCCTCAGAATTGGAATTATGAGTTTTTATGGCAACACTTAACACCAAAATTAATGTGTAATTTGAGTAAACAATACACGAAACCTCAATACAACATATAATGAAAATGCCTTTTTAATAACCATATAGTTTAGTCAGTGGGGCATTAGAAAGTCATTCTGTGCTAACTCTGTGCTAGCTACATTAAAATGTATTGTATGTTTTTTTTTATTTACAGATTATTCTTGCATTATCAAGAAATGAACAGTAGTCGCATACATAGGAATTATTAATCAGAAATATGAAATAACTGCATTTTTTTCTTCTGAAGCTGCTGTCATTTTAAGTGTTTCCACATGATAAGTTAAAAAAAAATTGCAATAATGAGTTCTACAAGGACATGAACGCTTTTTACAAGTAGTTATCTCATAATTCTGGTAATTTCAACATGGTGTGAACGCAGCTATATTTTAACAGGATACACATACGGATGTGTGCTTTTGTGTGCATCAAAAAGGTGACATGGTAATATACCATGGAGTATAATGTAAATACACTGTACATAAATGATAATCATTCAGTGATATGGTATTTTTAAGAGTACCATGGTAGTACCATCTTTCCTTTAGCCACAAATATGTCAACTGAATATATCAACGGAAATGTTCCATTTATCTGCATTTTGTAATCTATCCAGGAATATTTAAATATATCATTGATATAGTTCATTTAAGTAGATTTTTCTAAACTATTTGCTACTTTTTAAGTGATGAACACTTTTTGAGGATGAAAAGGATTTAATATCGCTCACTAATAGAATATTTGACAATATTAATTGTCAAATAGCCGATCTTCGCATAGCTCCAGCGGCCACTTTGATGCTCCACCAAACACCTCGATGTTACTGTCGGTCCAGGCCACCACATTCCCAGGTATGTAGGATGAGCAGTTTGACATGGCAGTGATATCCGTGGAGCGCAGGACCCGATCCCAGACGTTAAAGTGGCTCAGTTCCCCCACAAAGGCCTGGGTGGCATCAAAGCGCCCCCCTACTACATCCTGTTGAGGCCATAAACGACAGGCCTCGTTAAGACAACAACAATAACCCCTTTTATTCACTCTTAGAGGATGTGCATGCTAACTCTATGACATTGTTTACTGCCTGAGGTCAAGTTTTATTTAAAGTGTAAAGTTCATGAGTCAGTAACACTATTGTGCAGGGGTGGCATAATATTAGAGATACAGTGTGACTGTGTACTGTGAGGTCTGGGAATGCAGCAAAAACTGCTGCATCAGCTCTGTTTATGTTCTCACCTGCTCTTGGCCCAGGATAAGGACTCCTCCGGGCTTGATAGGGTGCCAGGGAGCCAGATTTTCTCCTGAGCCCAATCTTTGGCCATCCTGGTAGGCTTCCCAAAGCCCATCCCTAGTAGTCCAAGTGATGCAGACATGGTGCCACCTCCCATCACTCAGTGATAGAGGTAGCTGTGCCACCTATTTGACAACAGGAGGTATTAAAATAGTTTAGCAATATTATTTTCTTTAATGCACAAAGTGGGATCTTAAGTTTCTTTTTTTCCATACAAGGAATTATACTGCCAAGATGTAAAACAACAAAAAAGCACCATACAAGGAACCAGTTCTTGTGGAGTTATAAAGTAAAGGCAGGGATGCAGGAAGTAGGGGTGCTGAGGGGGCTGCAGCACCCCGTTTTCACATGGTTGCAAATGCAACGCCAAATTTGTTCATTTAAATTTATTCAGTTTTAGCATTTAATAATTTATTTGTAATGATCTCTGAAATGTAAATTGTAAGTGGGCTATAATAAACCCATGTTTATCTTTATAAACATGATTAATTTTACTTGTGATGTTTTCTATATGGGATGATTAGCCTAATCCCCGCCCCCCAAACCCCAACACGGACACACACAGCACCCCCAACCGAAAACATCTTCCCGCGCCCCTGAGTAAAGGTATAGTTCTCCCCAAAAATTTCTCATCATTTACTCACCCACATGTCATTCCAAACCTGTGTGACTGTTTTGGTTACCATTGACTTCTATTGTATGGGGAAAAAAATCTAAGTCATACAGGGTTGGAATGACATGAGGGTGAGTAAATGATGACAGAATTGTAATTTTTAGGTGAACTACGCTTTCAAGTCATTGTACTTTTAACATTTAATCTTCATCTCCAATCTCATCTGCAGTCGTGTTTTTTTTAATTTCCATGTCACGTGAACTCGATGTTGGTCGTCAATGACGTCAACCCTCATGCAATGCATCTAGACAGTATTAATAAATTTGACACTTTTATGCTGCTTTTCCTTTTTTGAAGTTTGTCAGTATAAATCACCATCTTTTTGTACTATTTGTTGTAAAAAAGTATGAAAGACATTTCTATTGTTTATAAACATACTCATAAGATTTCTTATACATTCATTATGTATCATCTATGTCAATGTAGAAGGTATAAGTTAAATGATGAATAATAATCTGCAGTGTAATAATAATAGTAATAATAATCATCATCATCAGTGTCCTCATAACATTCAATGCCAAATTTGCATTTCTTACGTTGGTTCCTTACCTTGTCATTAATGAGCAGTTCTATAGGGTTATGGCCCCATTCGATCAGTACAATCTCATTTGCCTGTCCAGGCACTCCATAGGAAAATGGGGTTCCGATGCCAGGGCTCAAACCTGACTTGAGCCACATGCAGATAGTGAAGGCGTACATTTCTGGCAGGCTTTTCTTTACTTGTCCAAAAAGGTAATTTGTGCGAAGAGGAAGAGAGATCTTGAAATTCTCTGGTGATTTAAATCCAGCTCCTCCTAAAGTCAAAAAGTGTGATTATTGCGTCATCTCTTGAATGATGTAGAAATATGCTGATGGACCACAAAACAACTTGATTACCCCCTTTTGTCGCTTGGGGCATCGTAAGTAACTTTGGCATTTGTGGTTAAGGGATAGAGACATAGCCTACTAACTAATGAGATAATCCGTCAATCTTCAACGCCTCCACATAATTACCAAAATAGTCGTGGCAGAGAAACTTCCGGCACAAATGTGATTTTAGTCATTTGATCTGCTTATTTATTCATGTAGAATATGACAAAGCGTCAAACTTCCATAGCTAAAATAAACCCTCTTACCTCTAGATTTTCCAATCGATCTTTCAGACTCTGCATGGTTTTTCCAAGAACGTCAATGGTGTCATTTGGAATTTTAGGCACATCGTCCATTGTGTCCTTATTAATTTTCCTAAACGCTTCGGAGTCAGACTCACAGCGTGACAGCTTAGACGTCAGCTCTTTAATCGTTTCTAACTGATTGACAATTGTCTCCTTCTGTTGTAGGATGGTCTCGCGAAGTTGCATGACGGTGTTTCTCAGTTCCTCCTCCCGGACCGCTGCGCTTTGAACAGGCAGAGACTGCACGGGGCAACTACCCTTGTCAATGGGGACTGCAGTACATAGAAAGCGCTCACTCACACAAAAAAAAACAAAGATTCAGTATTCCCTAAAATTCCCTAAAAATAATACAACTCAGAATATGACGCGAACCTCCAATAATTAAATGTTAAACAACACAAATATCCTTTATGTATTTAACATTTGAAGTACATTAGAAATATAGTCTCACAGCAGAAATTGGAAAGCAGTGTTACTGTAATGTGGTGTTTTGTTTCATGTTCATGTTTTCCATGTCTTTTATTTTGTAATTGTTTTATGGTTTTTTATGGAGTAACGCAATATTGTAATACATTACTTTTAAAAGTAACTTTCCCCAACACTGTTAATGACTACCATCCTCCATCACTACCCATTGGAAACTAATATAAAAGAAATACATAAAACATAAAACACTCACATAACAGACAGTGTGAGTGTGTGTGTGTGTGTGTGTGTGTGTGTGTGTGTAAACCCTCCACATATGCTTAAACATGATATTTCTAGTTTACTTAAACATTTAGATGAAAAGCTTGTGGATATTATATAAATTATATCGCAAATTATAATGAAAAACTAACACAGATTATACTGGTTCTGTGATTTAAAAACAGGCAAATCAAATTTTACTTTCTTACCTCAAAATTAGTTTTTTAAACTGTACTTTTAAAAAAATTATTGTTTATTTTTTTACAGATACAGCTTCTTCTGTCTGGTCAGGTGGGTGGTGGAGGTCATGTATGATTGCATCCCTGCTCAGATCTAAATAATCATGATTTTAAACTGAACACTCTCTGGTGTACTCTATAGCTTATGGCTGTTCTGTAACTATATGTGGACAAGATGAAGTTAAATGAGATTTAGATTAGTCTGACAGGTCTCCGCAAGAGGTCACGTGTCATCTGCAGTAAAATGGAAATCAAAACAGCCAGTGCTGCATTTTAGGCTTAGTAAGCTTATTCACACTGCTGTGAGCCGTCGATAATGTGCGTTAGATAGTTTTAGCCAGGTTATCAATGCTCATGTCAGTTTTAAACTATTTAAAATGTCTTATAGCTTCCAATTTTTTTAAAACAAATAGGCTAGTTCTAATTATAAATAATAGAAACAGAACTAGAATACTTTGAATAGAAAAATATAAATAGAAAAAAAAATATCAACGCTGGTTTACGTAACTAAAAGTGGTGTGTCTTTGGACCAGGGCAGAGATTTCACAGGATCATTTCCAGATTGTGGCTATTCACCAGAGCTAGCCACTGCAGAGAAAACTGATGCCGGGAGCAGCACAAGCGTATTGCTGAGCCTGGCAGAACTTTGACACCTCCTCCCCACTGCTGGGAAGAACGCACTGTCAAAGGGACAACACACAATCAACAGTAGAATGTGTCCTTTTAAATGGATCCAAATGTTCATACTTGACAATCACACTGTTAAAAAAAAGGTGAAATTTGGCAGATGTGGATGCAACAACTTTACATTAAAATGTAGGTTTGGTTTTAAGGAACGAACTTAAATTTACAGTAAAAGAAACATATATGTGACCCTGGACCACAAAACCAGTCTTAAGTCGCTTGGGTATATTTGTAGCAATAACCAAAAAAACACTGTATGGGTCAAAATCGATTTTTATTTTATGCCAAAAATCATTAGGATATTAAGTAAAGATCATGTTCCATGAAGAAATTTTGTAAAAATTTCCTACCGTAAATATATAAAAACGTAATTTTTGATTAGTAATATGCATTGCTAAGAACTTAATTTGGACAACTTTAAAGGTGATTTTCTCAATATTTAGATTTTTTTGCACCCTCAGATTCCAGATTTTCAAATAGTTGTATCTCGGCCAAATATTGTCCTATCCTAACAAACCATACATCAAAGGAAAGCTTATTTATTCAGCTTTCATGTGATGTACAAATCTAAATTTTAAAAAATTGACCCTTATGACTGGTTTTGTGGTCCAGGGTCACATATTTCATTAACTGATACTAAACTATTGAAGTATTATAATGACTAAATATGACTAAGACTAAGATACTAAAATCTGTTTTTAACCTTTATAATAACTGACAATCACCATACCAATACGAAGATGCATGATGTCAAGCACACAAATACAAACACCATCATGCTAACACATTAAGTAACACTTTACAATAAGGTTCCATCTGTTAACATTAGTTAGGTACATTAATTAGCATGAACTAACAATGAAAAATACTTCTAAATCATTTATTAATCTTAGTTAATGTTAATTCCAAAATTTACTAATGCATTATTAAAATTAAAAGTTGTGTCTGTTAATATTAATGGACCTGAGCTGAACTAACAGTGAATATTTGTATATTTTTATTAACTAACGTTAACAAATAATTAAAAATACTGTAACAAATATATTGCTTGTTGTTAGGTTAATATTAGTTATTGCATTAACTAGCGTTAACCAGTGGCACTTAACTAGCATTAACCATTAGCACTTGGCACTATTGTAAAGTGTTACAATTTGATAAGATGTAACATAAAACATAAAATGTTTCTGATAACAAAAGCTTGCGAAGAAACAAAGTTATTTCAATGAAAACCCATCAAATGTGAAATGTCACGAGGAATTCTGAAATTTTCATTTATGTTTTTTTTTTTACACTGTAAATTTTTCGTTCTTTTTCAGTTCCAAAAACTGTACAGTATTTTATTTATTGTTAACCAATTAATGGATTTTCACTGTAGCATTTTCACAGTCTTTTACAGTTAAAATTGTAGAGACCTTCTTAAGTGGCATATAATGGAAATAATATAAAAGCCAGTCATAAAAGAGAATGTTATTAATGTTGAGATCATCTGTGCATATTCTTAGAGTGATGTTAGGTATAATGGGCCACTAGCAATACCAATGTCATTAGTTCTATTCCCGGGAATTCATGAACTGATACAATGTAGAATACCCTGAATTCAGTGAGATTTGTAAAATGTCCTACTTATTTTATCTATGGAAATTAATTTTGTTAGATTTGGACAACAAGATTTTGATTTTGTCAGATTTGGATTTTGTTAATAGTAAAACAGTCCTGATCCTGGATGCTCTACAATACTGCAGAAAAATGCTGATGATGAAATTTATGTCAAACACACTGTGCACATACCCTAATGCATAGAAAATAAACTATAGCCTACTTTGGGCTTTGGTGCAACTGATTTCTAATTGGAAATAGGTGGATTACAGGTTCATAGGGAATGACTTTTCTGTCATGATGCACTAGAAGTGTGGCATGGATTACAGCATGTGTTTACTGCAGTGCTTTGCCTGTAAACTGCAAGAAATACAGCACACCCAGTCCAGTACCAGAATCTGTTTCACAGATTATTCACTGAATAAACTCACAGAATGCATCAGAGCGGATACTAAATCAATCAGTGACTCACTACTGCAAGTTACATTATCATAATTTCTTTAATATATCCATGCTCTAACTTGCAGTGCCACCAAGAATACAATAATATATTTGGTCTTTATTTGTATATAACAATTGGCTTATGAGGCCTGTTTGCTCTAAAAAATAATATATGATCTTTTTACCTGTATGCCTCACAGTCATGCTTTGTTTAAGGTTATCATGAAAGCGAACAAATGTATTTTCTTTTTTCATATTTCGCTCAAAAAAGTTTTTGGTGGGTCTCAAGATTGATTATACCTCTCTGGGTGATCCCACAATGAAAAGGTTTGGGAACCTTTGGGAACTCTTCTAGTGGACAAGTTTCAACTCATCAGATCATTAGCAGAGTGCACATGAACTAAACTGGACTTATCAGGTAAGGGACACATCCAAAATGTGCAGTGCTGAGGGCTCTCCATAGGACCACTGCTCTAGATGATTTACTCAGAAGTAGCCTGATATCACACGAATACACTGTACAAAAATACAACTGATGAAGTATAATCAATAAAAACATTAGTCATTGCCCATGAATAGAGCACTTATGACTAATAACATCTCATACAAGTGTGTTTATGAGAGATGTAAAAGCCAGTGAATAAACAAGGCCTTTCACAAAACATATCGAAATGAGTTGATGCACTCTGTAGAGAAAATGCTGTCCAGATATTATACTATGGGCCTGATACCCTACACTCATTAAACTGAAAAGATGAGAGCTCTGTGTACAGCAGAGACACATTTGTGCTGTGAACCTGTGACCCTTTTTTATAAAAGAATGTGAGTCATCAGGTGTTCAGTGAACATCTCTGTGCTCTCACAGCCTCACCCTGAGAATATTCTTTAAATTTCCTAATCTCTTTCTTTACATCAGAAACTTACAATAAGGATGCATTGTCATTTTTAAAATGAAATAAAAATCTGTTTTCTAAATGCAAGATATATATGTGAGTGAGTGATTAATCAATGCAAGTTTCATTTTTAAAATATTTGTTTGGACCTCATCATTTTTAATCAAAATGTCTCGATTTTTTTAATCAAAAAGCTGTTTCACTCAGATGTATGTCAAAAAAGATCCATCACTACTTCTGTTTTATCACTTAAGACTTTAATATTTAGACTGGTGTACAAAACAATCAGTCCTAGGTTCCCTTTTTTCTAAACAGTGTGTAAGAACGGAAATGGACTCTATTCACAAACTATGATCACACGTTTACACAGTTTTTTATATTTTGATTTTTAAAAATTAAATGTCACTTTATAATACCTTGTGTTTTATTACCTTGGCATTAAATTACAGAAAACTGGTTAACGCTGGTGTGTGAGTGTTTCTTATACAACGGCTGAAGGAGTGACAACAAATTTGACATATTTCTTTTTTCTGACCAACCCTTAGAACCTCGGAAATGTAAAAAGGGTTCATTTTCATTACTTTATTGCATTACATTGCAACTTTTCTTTTTTCAATTCATGTAAAACTATCACATTAATCAGTTCACATGTTCAGTGGGAGACAGGAATCTGTTCCTCCTTTTATGCTCCCAGCCCAGCAGAGGGCCTATTGAAATGATAATGTAACCTTTCACCATCTGGGCTGTTGAAGCTCTACCAGGATTACATCTGATACCACTGCTGGGATTGTACTTAATTAGTATACATGGAAATAGACAGATATTTCAAAATGACACAAAACTTTAAAAAATAATAATACAAAAGTTGACATTCATTATATAAAATAATTAGTCTCAACATGCTGTATACCGCTTTCATTGTCATGTAATTTATAGATAGGCTAGTAACATATCTGACTGTCATCATTACATTACATGAGAAAATATTAAACCAAGTGGCATTTATCAGAATGAAAGTATGATATTATTATGTTTTATATGTTGTCCTTTTGCGATTAATAGGCCTGTTACACCATAAATTTCGATGAGAATCCAGCTTTTCTGTCACCTACTTCTAATAAAACTCCCCCAAGTGGTCACATATGTACTTGCATGTTATTTGTCATTTGATATAGGCTATTTACTCAGCATCCTTATTATTATCACAATCATTATGGATCCAGTAAAAAGCGCACATCAATGCAGCTGATCTATGAAACATTTTAGTGTCGTTTACACATTAGTGTTATTTATAAACCTGATCCAACACAAACGTTGGGAAAAAAATATAAACAAATGTAGTATTTATAAATCGCGCTAAATCGATTATTAAAATACAATGTTGTATACTGGGGTGCAATAAAGTTACATTAAACGCTTAATATACTAGCTTAAATGAAAACTGTAAAGACCATCGTTTTCGATGGTCTTCGCACGCCTGCGCTCTGTTGGTATCCGTCCGCGTGGAACTATATTGCTGTCTAAATTTGAAAATCACTGCTTAGGACACAGCACGGGCACCCAGTTTCACTGGAGGAAGACTAGTATAAAAGCATAAAATCAGCAGGTTACGGTTTACAAGGTATAACTATTTATACAATTAGCAAACAACACAACGGCGGACTGATTTCAGCCCTTTCCACTCAATTTCATTCGGTGTAGCGGAAGTTCATTTACAACTCCTTCCGGTCCCCTTGCTGGTAAGTTGGTGCTGTATTTTTGCGAGTGATTTTGTAATTTATATGCATATTGAGTGCAGAAGTTCCTTATTAGCTTTTGTATGAAAGACAACAGCCTTAGATATGTGCACTAATTGATGTAAAAAGTGCAACTCCTGAGTTCTGCATGTGAATAATGACATGGTGTGGGTTAGCAGCCGGCTAGTCAGTTAGCGACAGTAGGCTCTTCTGTGAATGGCCTGGTCTGCTGCCAGCTTACGCGATACTGTTATAAGCACATGTAAATCCTTTTCGTGAAACGCAAAGTCTCTGTGTTAAAGGAAGCTTTGTGATAGAGGGGTTAATTTAGGTTTTAATATTAGCACTTTGGTTTGAGCGCATCATATCATGTCAATGAGCGTGACTGCAGTAGGCGTGCGTGTTGTTGCAGTTTGGCGCGCCCACCGCTTCCCTAAACTAGACGTGAACTTATAAAACTGTCTGCATAAAACACTTTGTAAGTAATTGTGCCGGATGCGATTTTGATTTATTTGTGATTATTCTTGTTGTGTGCAATTGACATTTGGTGTAAATGCAATGGCAAGTCACGTTTATATGTATAGCGCTTTATGCAAAACAGATTTGACATGTAATATAATGTAAATACCATGTTACGTGAATATGGTTATAATTCAGTACCACTGCATCTGTCAAAATACCATGGTAGTACCATCTGATACGATACTGTACATGTTTGTGAAAGGCTGAACACTAATATTGACGTTTCCCCTTATGGTTACTCTCCTTCAGATGACATGAACTTCTATTGAGACGAGCGCAGACACTAGTCTGCCCTTATTCAGTGCAATCCTGTCTGTCCCGGCCGCCACCATGTCTTTCGTGCCCACCCCAAGCCCCACTGTGGTGGATCAGACCACGCTTATGAAGAAATACCTGCAGCTTGTGGCGGCGCTCACTGACAACAACACACGTGAGTGTAAAAAGTTGCACTGTTAGTTGAAAGCGTTGTCTCTGCTTACTGGTGTGTTTCTCTTTCGTTTAAACATCAGCGGATGAGACCAAACTGAAAATGATGCAGGAAGTCAGTGAGAATTTTGAGGTGAGCCCTTATATTTTGTTTATAAAAAACTTGAAATGAAAGATGCTTCCTCATTAATTCATGTTAATCCTATTCCACAGAATGTCACATCCTCGCCACAGTATTCTACTTTCTTGGAGCACATCATCCCTCGTTTCCTAACGTTTCTGCAGGATGGAGAAGTGCAGTTCCTTCAAGAGAAACCAACACAGGTGTGCTTTAGTAAAAATCATATTGCATATTGTCTTTATTAAGGCCTCATTCCTGACATTTAAATAAACATGAGGTGTCTTTAACTCTTTTTATAGCAATTAAGAAAACTTGTCCTGGAGATCATCCACCGAATCCCAACTAATGAACATCTCCGGACTCATTCCAAGAACATCCTTTCTGTCATGTTCCGCTTCCTTGAGGTCAACTTTCTTTACCTGAATGCCAAGCTTATTCTAATGTAAAGAGCCAATAAAATAGCTGTAGAATTCTCATTTTATAGCGCATTTTTGGGCAAATATTTGTATATGTAACTACATGCAAGAGGGACAGCAGAGACACAATGATGAGAGCGATGTACTTTAGTCCAGAGAATGGTACCGTGTGTAAGATTTTGTGTGTGTGTGAGAACTGTAAAGTACTAATGAGCTTGGGCGCTGAAAGTAACACTGATAAGATCTAAGTGTCCAAATGCTGATCTGTGTGAATTCTTACTTGATCGTTTTGTCTTAACAACAAACAAAAAAATTGTGGTAATATAAGGGGAATAAATTACATGAAAATAGAAAACAGTTATTTTAAGTCTCTTACAAAGGAATCAGCAGGTATATTAAATAATTTATTTTACAAATGTAATGCATCATCTTGTGTGTGTGTGTGTGTGTGTGTGTGTGTGTGTGTGTGCGTGCGTGCGTGCGTGCGTGCGTGCGTGAGTGTGTGTATATTTTATATTTAAATAATAGCTCTTTGCCTCTGTGCTTCATCATTTAGATTGAAAGTGAGGAGAATGTGCTCATTTGTTTACGGATCATCATTGAACTGCATAAACAGTTTCGCCCGCTGATCTCTCAAGAGGTGAGATGCAGCCTTCTGGCACTCTGTGATGTTGACTAGCATTTGCGTTTCCTATGTTTCAATAAATGTTATTAACTAACATCTTCCTTCCAACTCTTACAGATTCATCATTTTTTGGACTTTGTGAAGCAAATTTACAAAGAACTGCCTAAAGTAGTGGTAAGGTTTTTTCACAAAAAATGGGTTTAAAGTATACGTTTGTGTTAAAGTATGTGTTTTCTGAACCTATGTCTCTGTCTGTCAGACGAGGTACTTTGAGAATCCTCAGGTTATAGCAGAAAACACAGTGCCTTCTCCAGAAATGGTGGGCATGATCACCTCAGTATTGGTGAAAACCGCACCGGAGCGTGAGGACAGCGAGACCCGGACGGTCAGTACCAACTCCAGCAGACCTGTGCAAAATCCTCATTAGCTGATTAGTTTTGACAAATATGATCAGCAGGAACACAATGATGAGAGCGATGTGCTGTAGTCCAGAGAATGGTACTGTGTGTAAGATTGTGTGTCTGCATGTGTGTTTGTGTGTGAGTGAACTGTAAAGTACCAATAAGTCTGGACGCTGAAAGTAAAACTGATAAGATCTGAGTGTCCAAATGCTGATCTGTGTGTCTTAATGAATAAAATCTGGCAATATTCTAGTAGTAGTTGTAGCTTAATGTTATTATGGTATAATTCTTTGATCTTGCTAACACATTCATGAGTAACACCTGTATTGCATGATCTGATCACAGTTGATCAGCCGCTTTACACATGGTAGTAGCACATCAGTGTGTAAATGTATATTGCTAAAGCAGAATTGTTTTTTTTTTCCAATTTATTCAATTGGATGATTATTTTTATTTAAAACTTGCTCATAAATGGCAAAACCCTATTTTGTGCAGTGATTGACAGGCAGGTAAGTGGTTTTTCACTGCTGTCTTGGATACATTAAGATGGTTAGAGTTTACTGTGACCACCACAATATGTGACCCTGGACCACAAAACCAGTCTTAAGTGTCAATTTTTTCAAAAGATGTATGGTTTGTTAGGATAGGACAATATTTGGCCGAGATACAACTATTTGAAAATCTGGAATCTGAGGGTGCAAAAAAATCTAAATACTGAGAAAATTGCCTTTAAAGTTGTCCAAATGATGTTCGTAGCAATGCATATTACTAATCAAAAATTAAGTTTTGATATATTTACGGTAGGACATTGACAAAATATCTTCATGGAACATGATCTTTACTTAATATCCTAATGATTTTTGGCATAAAATAAAAATCTATAATTTTGACCCATACAATGTATTTTTGGCTATTGCTACAAATATACCCCAGCGACTTAAGACTGGTTTTGTGCTCCAGGGTCACATATGTGCATTCAGTCACAAAACTTTTTTTTTTCCTCTTTGTGGACTTTACTTTCCAAGAGTTTTCCAATGCAAATGACATTTACTTTATGTAGACACTAGAGGGCACCCAATTCCTGCTTATGCTCATTCTTGCTTAAGAGGTGCTGAAATGCAGTTGCTTATAGTTTTTTTTTTTTTTTAAATTTCAACACAAAAAGCAAATCCATATGGGTGCCAAAACAGAAAGTTTTATGGTGACAACTTGTTCAGTCTCTCAGTGGCCTCATCCATCTCCTCTTTGTCCTCCAGCATACCATAATCCCCCGGGGATCGCTGTCACTCAAAGTGTTGGCAGAGCTGCCCATCATCGTCGTACTCATGTATCAGGTGAGAGCCCATAAAAATACTCATTCAGTATTGACTTTATGCCAGCCATCCTCTTTTTAAAAGGACACGTCCCTCATTTAGACATTTGGCTCGTTTATAAAAGGTGCCGTCAATCAACTGAAACCCATACTTTATAGCTAAATCAATTGTTTTCTCAAACCTGCTACTCTTATCAAAATGATTGTTGTGATTAGATGTTTTTGCCTTTGTCATTATGAGTTTTAATTGTAAAGGCAATCAGTTTTGAGTCAGAAAATGACAGTCCGCAGCTGTTAGGAAGCTACGATCAAACAAAACACAGCTTTTGTTTCACCTTCTCTGCATGTTATCATTATACATTTGACCAGCAGGTGTACTTCTTTTTTTTCGGCTTAAAATATAGCAGCCACAAATATCACGATACTGCTTTCAGAAGTATGCCATGAAAATGTTCTCAAATCCTCAGGTTTTATGATTTGTTTTTAAAATTCTTGTATTTATTGGTGGAATTTGCCTTTGAGTCAGACTCTAAAGTTCTGTTTTGAATCCATGAATCTTATAAATGGTGTAAAATGTTATGCAACAATGTTTCAAGCAGGGGTCTACTTTCTTTCTGTCGCCCCGCTGTTATTTGATGCACTAATTGCTTTCCTGTATGGCATTTTTCCTAGCTGTACAAACTGAGCATTCACAACGTGGTGTCGGATTTTGTGCCTCTTATCATGAACACCATCATGCTGCAGGTGTCTCCGCAGGCTCGGTCAGTGAACTCTCGCGTCTCGTTGAGCGGGTGGTATTACATCACCGCTAATGCATTTCATAGATGCAGTTTAACACATAGTGACGTTTAATACTTTTCCTGGTTTCTGTCCGTGACAGGCAACACAAACTGTTCAACAAGGAGCTGTATGCAGATTTTATCGCCGCACAGATCAAGACCTTGTCATTCCTCGCTTACATTATCCGGATCTACCAGGTAGAGTGGCATCATAGCTCAACCACCTGTTTATTAAACTTTTCTAAACTTGTTTTAATACTCATGCAGTGACTAATGTGGCAATGTGAAACGTTGTGTGTCAGGACTTGGTTGGGAAGTACTCCCAGCAGATGGTGAAGGGGATGCTGCAGCTGCTGTCTAACTGCCCCCCTGAGACTGCTCACCTGCGGAAAGAGCTCCTGATCGCTGCCAAGCACATCCTCACCACCGATCTACGCAGCCGTGAGTCATCCACTGCTAAACACTTTGCAGATTGTTGGCAGATATTCCCAAATAAGATATGCAAAGCGTTCGCTATTGTAGGAGCGCTCGCATCTGGTGTTAATTACTCCGCTGAGCTTCATGGGGTACCGCTTTGATATGTAACGGCTGCATTCTCTTTGAGCTTCACCTCTCAATCAATAGCATTTGAGAGAGGAATCTGATACACTCTTCATTAATCCTGTAGAGAAGGTTAAATGAATCGATGAGAAACCCTGACTGTTGAGCTCTGGCATTGATGTATCTCATGGTTCATGGGCCCCTGATCTGTTTCGGTGGGCTTCAGAGCCTGCGATGGCATCTGATAAAGTCTGTTTGTGTTGCAGAATTCGTTCCATGCATGGACAAGCTTTTCGACGAGTCAGTACTCATTGGCTCAGGATACACTGCGAGAGAGACGCTGAGGTAAGAATGCAGATTAACCCTCTCTAAACCAATATTATGTTTCAAGTATAAGCAGTCTGTGCAATTTGCAGGGCACACATTTAACCCACAAAGCTTAGTAAGCTGCCTACCTAGGCAGCATTGCAAGGCATTGCAGATCCGCTCATGAGGCTAAGTGTCTTTTTAAAAAGTAGGGAGCACAGTTTATGACTCATTTTGGCCAAATTCTAAGGTAGGATACATGCTGTGCTCTGCAGAGAAGGCAATCCCAAAATGCATTTCAACAAGCAAATTAAAAAAGTATGTTGGCAAATAATATGCTTTTTTTTTTTTAACCACTTACAACATAAAACCAAATGCACGAAGCTCGGCACTTTCAACAATAGAAGGATACATGCATTGAGAAAAGAGAGAGGAAATAACAAATTAATAAAACCAAACTTATAAGACTGGAGCATAATGATATACCATACCTCAAAGTATTACAATTATATTATCAAGATATAGAGTCCAGATATTTTGAAAAGATTCCGTTGACGAATGGCAAAGCGATATGTTGATTATAAATAAACATGTATTTATTATTGAAATTGTAATATTAGAGATGTTTATTAAAAATATTAGCTGATAGATATAAGCTGATAATTATTTTCGTGTTATGGATGGAATTATTAATTAAATCAGTTGTTTTAAATGCTACAAGTAATTTACAGTGGCATGATGATGATGATTGTAAAGGTAAATGTAAAAACAGAGAACATGAGCATACACAAATTAAATGTCCAATATCGTCCAATATGATAACTAAAAATAAATCCGATAACAGCTGGCAATCAATGGTAATACCGACACATCGTTTCATTCATTTAAGCAGAATTTAATGTTAATGTCAAAATTCCTAAACATATTTACATACGCAAACACTGATCACATTTTGAATAAGTCAAAACTATAATGCAGCAAGACCAAATTGTAAGTAACAGAAATGATTAATTCATTGCTTAGGCTGGGTCTTCAGGCTATGCAGTCTGTTAGTTCACCTCACCTCCCGGGCCCGAGTTGTTCATCCTTATGTCACATCACATCCCCATAGGTTAAAGCTATGCAGTCTTTAATGAAACAGAAATAATTAGTTCACCTTCCAAGTCTTTGGGTTCGAGTCGTTCGTTCATCACGTGACAGTCCCATTGGTATAAGGCTATGCAGTCTGTGCCGGAAACAGAAATGAAGACTCCGAAGATGAGCTAATCATTTCTGGATCCTGTACAGAACCTATAGGATGTTGCACATGTGCGGTCAACACAGAATGAACGAATCACTCTCTGTGACAACTCATCGTTCCTGAGTCATATTAAAGATTTGTTAAAAATGAACAAATCGTTCAAGAACGACCCATCACTATCATGCATCCTCTTGAAAAATTAAGTTAATGTCCAGTATTTAAGCGTGCTTTGTTTTGTTCTTAACAAAACATTAAAACTATTAAGCAACATATTGTTAGCTTGGCAACAAAATGTTGTGAGAAGCACTTTTTATATGTAGAGGGTAGGGCTGGGCGGTATATCGAGTTTGTACGATATATCGATATTTTCTTTATAAGCGATTCAATATGAGGCAATACCGTTTATATCGATATACAGTAGTTTGATATGAGCGCATCTGAAAATATAGCGGAGGACACAGACTGAGCTGCTGCGGAGAAAATGCATAATCCAATTTGTTCTAAACATGTGACAAGCTTCATATTAAGGTCTTTAAAAACTGGTAAGACATAGTTTATAGTTTAGTTTTGCATATTAGTTTAAGCGGCTTGGCCCGTCATTTGCTCTGACTGAAAGGCTGCGTGTTCCGCTGACAGAGACACTAGGCTACTCGCGCTGTTTAGTGTGTTTGAGATGTGCTGTCTTCCTGAATGCATAACTTACATTTCACATGTTTAGTCTCCATCTGTAAATGTTAGAAAGTCATGGAAATATTTCCATTTTTCTGTCAGAAGTGCATGAGCCTTCTGCTTTGGGATTCTCCGCTAAACTTCACAGACTTCACTTCAGTGAACGAGCGCCGCCGCATGCATGCGCGCCAAACAGACAGAGCTCAATTAAATAGGAGCGCAATAATTCTGACTAAAATATACATTTCGCTGAAATATTTGTAGTTTGTAGTTTGACAATAAATGTGACATGTACAATTTTAAACCTACAAGTAAGTCTATTTTTATGATAGCACTGACTGTAAAGTGACTGTAATGGGGTAATCAAAATAGCCTAACACAACTCTGTGCTTTTGTTCTCATTTATTTTCATTTTTAGTTTATAGTGAATTTAACTTCTGCTTTAAAAGCCTTATTTTTGTTTACAGATTGCAATGTTACAATGTTAGAATGAAATGTGATTTTAACCCTTTTTTGCACATAATATAAAGGCTTACATGGTTACATTCACTTTATTTGTTTTCATAGCCTTTAATATGTATTGTTTTGTTGGACAACATTGGGCGGTAAGTGAAATATATATATTAAATACAGACTTTTAAAATCCAAATAGAAAAACGAAAATAGCGAGATATATACCGTATATCGCAAATCGGCCAAAAAATACAGAGATATGAATTTTTGCCCATATTGCCCAGCCCTAGTACAGGGTTACAAGCCAGTCACTTATAAGGTTCTATTTCTTTTCGGTTGCTCTCTTAGAAGGCAGCTGACCATGTAGACAGCAAGGTAGCTGACTAGGTTCTGGAGTGGAGCCAGCCATAATAATAAAGTGTTAATTTTATTGTCATTTTTCAGTGTGGCTAGGGGCCACAATCTTTTTCCTTCTAAGTTTCTTTGGAGAAAAAAAAAGTTAGATTTCATCAAGTGCAACATATCAGAATTGATTGTTAATGGTGCGTGACTGAGCTGAGTTGCCCCACTGGGCAGAAGAGATCCAGGTGCCCGTCTTCATGTGCCAGGCTGTCCTGGCATTGCCCCCACTGTCTGTCTCCCTGCCCCAGATGTCATATGCCTGCCAACACCACCCCTCTTTCATCCACGGCTTCCATCAGCCTTCAGCAGGCAAATTTGGCAGGACTCAAAATCTGTCAAAGCCATTAGTGTCGTTTATTCTGAAACTTTGCCTGAAATCCCCCTAGTATCGACCCAAGATATTATTATTAGCCAGGGTTGAGAGCTATTTGTTCTTTGAGGGTTGGTTTTGATCAATTTCAGGCTGGGAATTCCACACCACAACAGTAGGGATGTCTGTAACAAGTCAATAGCACTATAAAATGAAAATAAAATGATGTTACACTATTGTTTAAAAGTTTGGGGTCAGTAAGATTTTTGAAACTAATACTTTTCTTCAGCAAGAATGCATTAAATTGATCAAAAGTGTCAGTAAAGACATTTATATTGTTACAGAAGATTTCTGTTTCAAATAAATGTTCTTTTGAGCATTTTCAACTGTGAAAATGCTAAAAATCTTTTGAATGGTAGTGTACATCTCTGCATGAGCAAATGTAGTTAAACATGGCCGTTTTGGTGAAGGGTTAAACAGTCACTTGTGTCTCATGCAAACAGGCAGGCCAATAATGGAGATTACCATGGTATCGAAATTGCTACTGAGAATCGTGAAATTGTACTAATATTGGTATCAACTGTTGAAGTTTCAGTTTTGTCACAACCCTAAAGGTGATGATACAAGGGGCAACTTTTTTGAGCAATGTTGCTTGGGCACAGCAAATTTCAATCTGGATACTTTAGATCAGTCGTGTGTCTCACCTGGTTGCCCGTTGACGGCAACATTGCTCAAAAAGTTTCCCCGTGTATCATCACCTTAACAGAACTCCTCTAGAAAGCTTAGATTCTGTTGTCTAACAGTGAAGTCTCTTGATGTTTCAGGCCCTTGGCATACAGCACACTAGCAGACTTGGTGCACCATGTTAGACAGAACCTCCCGTTGACGGACCTCTCCCTGGCTGTGCAACTGTTCGCTAAGAATATTGACGATGAGTCCCTCCCCAGCAGTATCCAAACCATGTCCTGTAAGCTGTTGCTAAACCTTGTAGACTGCATCCGATCAAAGAGCGAACAGGAGAACGGAAACGGCAGAGACATTCTCATGAGAATGCTGGAGGTGAGGTAGACTGGCACATTAGCCCGTGTAAACTACGTTGTGATTGTAATAACAATGGGCTACAAGATGCCACTGACTGGCCATATGTAAATGCATTTGTAAAGCACAAAAATATTGGTCTGACATTATATGATTTCTATATTCTCAGGTGTTTGTGTTGAAGTTCCACACCATTGCACGGTACCAGCTGGTATCTATCTTTAAGAAGTGCAAGCCCCAATCAGAGATGGGTGTGGTGGACACAGGGGCGTTACCAGGAGTCCCAGCCACCCCTACTGTAACTACACCCGCCTTACCTCCACCTGCACCCCCAACACCTGTCACCCCTGCACCACCACCGGCCACACCTTTTGATAGACCTGGGGACAAGGAGGACAAACAGACCTTCCAGGTGTCCGACTGTCGCAGTCTGGTGAAGACTCTTGTGTGTGGAGTGAAAACTATCACATGGGGCATCACTTCTTGTAAAGCTCCTGGAGGTGAGATGGATGAACTTTTACTTGGCTTTAGATTGGGCCAAATCATTTAATGTTGGTTCTGTTTAACATTTTCTTTTTGTCTGGTCTGTTGAAGTTTGTGAAGCCTGTCAAAGTCATTAAAGGGCTACCTCTGCTCCGCATTCCCATTTGAATATTCTCACCTTGGTATTAGTGGTCGACCGATATATCGCCAAGGCCGATATTTGGCATTTTTTAAATATCGGCATCGGCCGATAAGTTTTCCTGTTTGGCTGATGCGTTCGAGGTGGGACTTTTATTTTGACGGCGCGACAGACATTTATTTTGACGGCGCTGAGAACAGCAGCGCCTGAGCACACAGTGCTTACATTCTCCTTCTTGTTCGCTGTGGTTGTTCAGTTTTGTCTAATATGGATTATCTAATACGTATGTCTAATAATCAGATAGAACGGTTAAACAAAGGAATTAAAATGTATACAAAGTATTATAACGATTGCTTTTATATTATTAGTAATAGAAAGGCAAACATTATAATACTTTCTTATTTGCCGTCAGCATTCAGCAAATACGCATTTATATAATTTAAACAAATCTTTGAATGTCTAATAAACATCTAATTTCAAAAACCTTGCAAACTTCGTCGGATCCAGTTGTGAGATCTTGTGAAGTGTGCATTTGTATTCTGCATGATCGCGTGTTCTCTGCGTGACGGTCGATCCGTGAGAATTGAATGTGGACAGGAGGAGATTTCAGCTTCACTGGAGACGCGCGATAGACAAACTTTAAACTCGTGATTTTAAATTATGCTGCTCTTTATGCATTTGCCCTCTGTCATATTCATGTCATTTTCGCTGTGTGCTGTATGTAAAATGAGTGTTACCTTGGCTTTATTTGAAAAAAATATGATTAATGCACACAAACTTCCCAGAATACTGAGTGCCCTGTTGGTTACAGTGTTTACTTCCTTTTTAATTATATTTTTATTAAATATTTATTTGTGAAAAATACTTTGTCATCTAAAGTATAAGGACGTTTATTTAACACATTAATTTTTTAAATAAATTTTCAAATGATTTCAAATTTCTTAAATATGAATTAAAATAAATAAAATTATATCGGCCATCGGCCACCCTGCTTTCCAAGATATCGGCATCGGCTGTCAAAAAAACAATATCGGTCGACCACTACTTCGTATTGTTGTATTACAGAGGCACAGTTCATTCCCAACAAGCAGCTCCAGCCCAAAGAAACACAGATCTACATCAAGCTGGTGAAATATGCCATGCAGGCCTTGGACATCTACCAGGTACGACCGTCCACTGATTAGTGCAGATTACCACACCAAAACACAAATCCTTACACGAAGTCGTAAGACCAGAATGGCTGATGTGTGTAAAACTGGAAGTCCTATTATGTTGCCACATCTCAGTACGTAAAAACGAATTTTATCCAAGCGCATGTGATACTGAGAGCTGAAGTTTACAGCTTATCACAGAGCCAACCCCCTTTTGGCTAGGTACAGATTGCCGGCAATGGGCAGACGTACGTTCGTGTGGCTAACTGTCAGACGGTGCGGATGAAGGAGGAGAAGGAGGTTTTAGAGCACTTCGCCGGAGTCTTCACCATGATGAACCCTCTCACTTTTAAAGAGATCTTCCAGACCACTGTTCCATACCTGGTGGAACGCATTTCCAAAAACTACGCCCTACAGGTAATGATGGAGAAATCAATAAAACAATGCAGTTTTTTTCACCGCAGGATTGACTTGACATTTAATTTTTTTTTATACAAAATTATTGATTGTTGATATGACATGGCTGTTCAATTCTTCAACAGATTGTGGCAAATTCCTTCCTGGCCAACCTGACCACCTCTGCACTGTTTGCCACCATTTTGGTGGAGTATCTGTTGGAGCGTCTGCCTGAGATGGGCTCCAATGTAGAGTTATCAAACCTGTATCTCAAACTCTTCAAACTGGTCTTTGGCTCAGTGTCTCTCTTTGCTGCTGAAAATGAGCAAATGCTCAAGGTGAGTGTTGTCTTATGCACATGCAGGTTTATGAAGCAAATTGTGGCCTCTTTTGTCTTTTAGTTGGCTAAGATGCTTATTTAGAGTATTGAGTAGGTAATACCCAATTTTTTCAGAGCAATTGGACAGAGGAATCGCTCACACCCTCCGAGCTCTGATGACACTGTGCTGTCTAACACCGTGTTTCCCAACCTTTTTTTAGTCGCGGCACCCTTTGGAAATTTGAACAAACTTGTGGCACCCTACAAAATTAATTTTGTCACAATCCTCTGCGCCAGTAACCGTGCTGCATTAATTTTAATGCGTTCTGTCAGCTCCTCTGATGAGAAATGACACTTGTGCCTCAGATTGACAGGAAAGACCAAAGTGAAGGTCACTGTGAATTAGTGGAAAGAAAGAGGCTTCTATATCTCACTTCCCATCGATCCTGTTGCCCACTGAAATTATCCTCTTATATTCGGTGTCACTGTCTTTTTTTAGCTAATGGTTGAAGTTAACTCATCATTTCACACACGCTATACTACCATTCAAAAGTTTAAAATTAATCATTTTTACTTGATACCTATATAGCAAGGACGCATTAAATTTAACAAAAGTGACAGTAACGACTTTTTACACTGTTCTAAAGGATTTCTATTTTAAATAAATGCTGTTCATTTGAACTATTTATACAGCAACACATCCTGAATTTTTTTTTTATCATGGTATCTACAAATTAGGGCTGGACAATAATTCAATATCAATATGCATCACGATATAATTTTTTTTCAATAACAGTGATATGATTTTTAAACACATTTTCGATATTTCGATATACATTACCAGTGTTTCCCATACATTGATTTATTTGTGGCGTTTGACTTCCTTGAACATGGAACATGAAACATGAGCACTGCACTTTCAAAATCAAAACGCGTCGCAGGTGTTTTATATGAATGTATCGCTGAAGGGAACCGACTGTCTTCAGAAAAGTTTCGATGGCATTTTTATTTTATCTGATAAAGTAGCGTTCTATGCGGAGCTGCTTTGTTTACAGCCATTACTGGGGAAACCGCTAGTTCTACCGCTCTCAATGCGCCTCCTGCTGGCAGACAATCAGTTTGCATTTTCAATAATAAGCCCGTCTCAGCAACGTTTTTGTTGTTGCTCAATTTTTTTTGTTTTCTGCAGCAACTCAGAGCACTTTTCATACTCTTTATCCTGGCTGAAGCACATTTTCCAATCTATAAGAATAATCAGCCTACACTACCAGTCAAAGGTTTAGAAATTAATACTTTTATTTAGCAAGGATGCTTTAACTTGATCAAAAGTGATGATAAAGACATTTATAATGTTACAAAAGATTTCTATTGCAGATAAATGCTGTTCTTCTGAACCTTCTATTCATCAATGAAACCTGAAAAAATTCTACGCTGTTTTCAACATAATAATAAATGTTTTTGAGCAGCAAATCAGAATATTAGAATGATTTCTGAAGGACCATGTGACTGGAGTAATGATGCTAAAAATTGAGCTTTGAAATCACAGGAATAAATTATATTTTAAAATATTTCCAAATAGAAAACAGTTATTTTACATTTTTTTTATATTTCAAAATGTTAATGTTTTTGCTGTATTTTGGATCAAATAAATGCAGGCTTGGCGAGCAGAAGAGAAATGTAATAGTTTTATAGGAAGAGTTTTCATAGACTTGGCAAATAAAATTTTCATAAGTTTGTAGGTACAGACATCTGTTGTAGGTGTTCTTGGCAGTTTTTATGAGGCTTTTTAAAATAGTGTTCATATTGATATCGGAATTATATCGTATTGACTGAAATTAAAAAATATATCGTGATATAAATTTCGGCCATATCGTCCAGCCCTACTACAAATTAAGCAGCACAACTGCTTTCGACATTGATAATAGGAAGAGAAATTTCATGAGCACCAAATCAGCATATTAGAATTATTTCTAAAGGATCATATCACACTGGAGTAATGGCTTCTGAATTTTCATAATATAAATTTTTTTTTTTACTGTATTTTTGATCAAATAAATGTAGTCTTGGTTAGCATGAGACTCATTTAAAAAAAAAAAACATACTGACTCCAAACTTGAATGGTAGTGTAATTGTCTGTCAAATCCATGTATAGTAAAATATAATTATATTATATTATATATATATAATGTATATTCTTTTTTTTAATATAAGTATAAAATTCTCAAGATTCCCAAATATATGCCAATCAATCAGCCTGGCTAATATATCAGTATATGACTTTTGCTCACTTATTCAGTTATTCAGTAAAAGTTTATATTTTTCTTCTCAACAATGTACTGAATCTCTCTTTCACAGCCTCACCTTCATAAAATAGTCAATAGTTCCATGGAGCTGGCTCAGTCTGCTAAGGAGCCCTATAATTACTTCCTGTTGCTGAGAGCCCTGTTCCGCTCTATAGGAGGGGGCAGCCATGACCTCTTATACCAGGAGTTTCTGCCTTTGCTGCCTAATTTACTGCAAGGTGAGTGAGATCACTAACCATAGCAGTTCCTCAGAACAGTGGTTCTTAACTGGTGGCTCACAACCCAAAGTGGCTTTTAGGTCTCTTCTAAATGGGTCGTAGTGTAGGTAAATGTAAGAACAAAATAGGTACAGCTAACCATATAATGCACTGTGGGGGTAGCAAAATAAATGAGTATCAACTCTTCTCATATTTTCTGTTGTTGACAACAAACCAAAAGCAGTTTTATGTCACCATGAAAACACCAGCTTGAGTATTGATTATTTGTGGCATCTCTTAGGTTTGAACATGCTGCAGAGTGGACTCCATAAGCAGCACATGAAGGATCTGTTTGTGGAGCTGTGTCTCACTGTCCCTGTGCGACTGAGCTCTCTTTTGCCCTACCTGCCCATGCTCATGGACCCACTGGTGTCTGCACTCAACGGTTCCCAGACTCTGGTCAGCCAGGGCCTGCGCACACTGGAGCTCTGTGTGGACAACCTGCAGCCTGACTTCCTCTATGACCACATCCAGCCAGTCCGAGCTGAACTGATGCAGGTACAACCTCTGACCTTTCACTTTACACCTGACTGAGGCCTGATGAATGGTTCAAATGTTTTCTTAATGCGTTTTTAAACAGGCGTTGTGGCGAACGCTCCGTAACCCTGCGGAGACCATCTCCCATGTTGCTTACCGGGTACTGGGCAAGTTTGGAGGAAGTAACCGAAAAATGCTGAAGGAGTCGCAGAAGCTGCAGTATGTGGTGACTGAGGTTCAAGGCCCCAGCATCAAGGCAGAGTTCACAGACTGCAAAGCCTCCATTCAGCTTCCCATGGAAAAGGTGATGCTTATATCATTCTCATAGAAGCAGCATCTTATTGTAATGTCAATGCATGATATATGTAGTACCTTGTAGTACTGCACAATATATTGGAATAAAACCGATACTGCAGTAGTGTTGTCAAAAGACCAGGTACCTTGGTACCAAGTCGGTACTAAAAATATGAAAACGTTACGGTCCCATGTTTTTTAAAGTACCGGTGGTACCGAGTACCCGGTCAACCCGGTTCTTTATGCGCTATCCGAAAGGTGCGCAGATGCGCTCTCTTCATAAAAGCACTGAGTCGTGGCAATATCAAAAGGAGGAAACACACCAAATTAACAAAAAACTTTAAAGTCAGACACCCAGATCAAATTAAAGAGTTCAAGCAGGTAAGTTTCATTTGAACACTTATTTGATTACAGCCATTACTGGGGAAACCGCTATCTCTCCTGCTCTACAAGCGCCTCCTGCTGGCAGAGAATGATTTTGCATATATATGCCGCCACAAATAGAGTGCAAGTCTGGGGGAAACACCGCTTCTGTTATGAATATTATTCAATATTTTAATTTGAATGTCGGATTGAAATGAACATTGGTGTTATTAGAGTAGTTAATCGTTAGCATAAGCGCAGCTAACGCTAATATAATGAGCATTAGAATGAAGTTTCTTTATTAACTATTTAATGCTCCTATAACTTTTATTAGGGTAAAAAAAAAAAACAGGAGGACATGATGATATTTACTATTTTTACACACCAGAGACATTTAAATGAATTGTGAATCTAAAATGTGCGTGTTAGAGAATGTACAAATGGTTAACATTGTTTGTGTCATATCAGTCAGAAAAGCAGTTCTGGGCTTTTTTTAAAAACTAAATTAGTTGTTATTCTTGGCTGAATAACTCTAGAAGGTTTTCAAAAGCCCTTTAAAATTAAATATGTACACAGTTTGGATTAAATGAAAGTATAGTCAAATTTTTTAATTAGCATGTTTTTGTTTTGCTTTGGTACCGAAATTGGTACCGAGAACCGTGGATTTTCACTGGTATTGGTACCGAATACTGAAATTTTGGTACCGTGACAACACTATACTGCAGTATGATTAAATATATTCTCTGCAGGTTTCAGAATGAATGGTGGCACTATGTTCATTTATGTGTGTACATTACATTACATTTGCACATTTAAGTGAACACAGTGCCAGCCTTCACTCTGAGACAATAATTTATTTGGTAAAAAATGCTGAAATAAAAAGCTTGATAGTTTAACGTATGAAAATTAAGAAATTAAATTGTAAATATTAGTTTTGTACTTTTAAAGTTGTACTATGAAGTAAAATTATGTTACAGTATAATTTATAATAGCATTATTACATTCTTATTTTAGCATTATTTCTTATTTTGTTTACTTGTAGTAATCACAAAAAAAATCACAAATGTATTATATTTATATCGCATTGATTGGGTAAAAAACGTTTGTTACCTATGAAAATTCAAATAGAAAGATTTTTTTTTTTCAAGTTTTTGGATTTAAGATAATTTTTCAGCCTTTAAAAATAATGAAAGTTAAAGTACGGTCAAGTTTTGAAATGTCAAAAAAGCACTAAAAAAGATCCATATGAGTATTCCAAAACCATACAACAGATCAAAATTCAAGTGTGGCTTCAGAAGACTTTTCAGCAGGATATCCAGTTTTACTTCATTTTAAGGAAAAGTGTGGCTAGTACATTCTTCAACATTTTGTCCTTTAAGCTTCAAATGACATTTTCATTTATGTTTCAGTTATTCCTTTGGTATAACTGAATAGGAAGCAATAAGAAATTGCTATTCATAATTAATAGCGCCTTTTCGGTGCTTTTGAAAGATTCAGGTTGAGTTTGAGGTTGATTTAGAGATGAATCCACTTGTGTTGGTTGTCTTTAAGGACTCTCGGAGAGCCATAAGAGGTTATATTATGTTTTTAAAAACAGTACCACTGCGGCATATGGAAACACCACTTTCTGGCTTGCTTGAGAGCAATCTCAACAAACAGTAACAAATCCACTTCCTCTTATATGTCAATTTGCTCTCAATATATGTGTGAAAGGGGGTGGGGAGGTTCAGGGGTTGGAAGACGGATTCTCGTCATATAATGAATCCTTTTCAAAGCATAGTGTGTGCAGAAAGGCATCGTCTTCCCCAGGTAATTAAATAGATCATCAGGCTGTAAGCTGTGCTCATCTCTTCCCTCCTGCCCACCCCCCCTTTAATCAATCTCTCCCTGCTGTGCAGACGGGATTATTTACTCCAGCTAATGGCCCTTCCTGCTGCTCATCACTGCTTGGGAAAACACAAACTGTCATTTCTGTAATTGTGTTCACTCCACAAAGATGAATGCTACGACCATTGCGCCATCACTGCTTAATTTCGTTTGCATGCGCCCTGTGGTTGCCGCAGGCGGCAGCTGCTGTTTGCAGCCGCCCGGAGTCCAGCGATGTGTTTGGATCGAGACAGACAACAACTCATTCTGTCCCCCATAGGACCGGCCTTCACTCTCAAAGCATGCACACTTGTTTCAATATGTGTAAGTATTTCCAAGTGCAGTTTGATTTGGACACCAGCCAAACTGATCTGTCTTCTCGTTTAATATGAATCAGTTCTTCGTTCCTCCTCTTCAGGAACCCAGACGGTTGTAAATGAGATCTAATGCTGCGTACTTCAAGAACATTTTCTGTGAAACTTCAATATAGAAAGTCAGAGACAGATTGCACTCCCGCCAGCACTGATGGTCTCTCTTGCTTGATTAATTTTGCCCATATTTATCTGATTTACAAGCATCATGATTATTAAACGAAGTTGAAACATTCAGACATGGTGTCAGAGTCCCTCACAAGGGGTTCCTATACTCATGTTCTCAATCCTGCTGAGGAGGAGCAATGTGAGAAAAACTCATGCTTATATATGGAACACACACACATTTTTAGGGGCCAGGCCTCCACTGTAGAGGCCTTGAGCTTTTGAAAAATGACAGTTGTAATTAGACATAATGACATGGAAGGACCTCTTGGGAATAGAACATGTGTACAAGGCTATGTGACATTTATAATAATGTCTCTACAAGGCAGGAACAGCTCAGGACCCTGAGGAATTGTAAAACAGTGCTGTACTGCCAGGTACAACCCTCTTTTTCTCAGCCCGTGTGCCATTTATTTCACCTTTTTCAAGAGCACATAAGTATTAAGAGCTGGTTTGGGCTTTTTTTCTCTTGAAATGACCTGCGTGGCTGTCAGTGGTCATGCTGTCTTTGGCGATAATTCATTCAGACAGCCCTTTCTGTGGCGAACTGCCTTCTCTATCCTTGAATCTTACTAATTAGCTCATCTTCTCCCTCGACATGTCTTGCCACTTTAGCTTGTCTCTTTATAATTTAAGGGTTTAAGAGGCTTCTAATCACTGCAGAATGTTTTAATGTATGATGGGTCTTTAAGTGTCATCACAGAAAATTTTACTCAAGCGAGGGAGATCAGTGTCGTATAAATGTGCAACATAACTTGAATAAAAATGATGTGTGAGGCATGCAATCATATGCAATTTTGTGATAAGGTTTTTATCACTTTAACTAGTCAAATCTTTGGGTTGTTAATGTGAGGCGTTAAGCTGTTTAATGTTATTTTTGATGCACGCATTTGGTCAACTAACATTAAATGTTGTTCTCCTTATGTATCTAGGCTATAGAGACTGCACTGGATTGCCTGAAGAGTGCCAATACTGAGCCGTATTACAGACGACAGGCCTGGGAGGTGATCAAATGCTTCCTGGTAGCCATGACCAGCCTGGAGGACAACAAGCATGCCCTTTACCAGCTTCTCGCCCATCCCAAGTAAGACAACCACTTAATGCATTGGCATTTGTGTAAAGAGCTATTCAAAATCTCAGGCCAATTATTTACATTTGGTGTGAAAGGCGTGACACTATTAGCTCAAGTGCTTGTTTTGGGATGCAACAAGTACTTAAGTATTCATAAAGGCTATAATTATCTGATAAAATGTTCACAACACAGCCTGAGCTACTGTGGGAAAAGTGCATGAAAAGTTATCCAAAACGAGAATGTTTTATTTATGTAATTGCTGTTGAGTTGAAAACTTATACTTAGTTTTAGTTTCCTTTTTTAGTCATTTTTAATTTAGTGATTTTAGCTTTAAATTTGAAAGCAGTTTTAAAATGTTTTCTTTTTTGCACATAATATACAGTACAGAATATTCTACATAGATGCATCCACAGGGTATTTTTTTTAATAGACCTTAATTTATATAAATTAAAAATACAGAAAATAAATTTGGCTTTTTAAAAACCCTATTAATCGGGGGAATAATTGACAGATCATTCGTTTATCAAAATAGCCATTAGTTGCAGCACTGTTCCTGTGTGCTCTGAGGCTGCACATGCCTCTGCATTTTTCACTGTTTTTGCTATGTTTGCAGCTCCTCTGGGCCTCATCCAGCCTGGCCGCCACTGTCTACAGTGTTCAAAGGGCTAATTACTCAGAGCTGTTTCTACTGGCTGGGCAGGAGGGTCACATAACAGAGTCATTGATCTCCACGCTGAGGCTAATTGACTGTACTTTATCTGTTTACCCAAAAGCCAGTCGTACGGGCCCCTTCTGAAATAACCGACTGCTAGTTATATGGAAAGAGAGCCGCTGCTGCTGTCAGATGTCTTGATTCACGAAATCTTCTCTCCCTCTTTCAGTGTGGCACAGTGCGCTGGTCATCATGAAAGGGGCCTTTTTCAGGAGGCGGAATGCCCTCTTAATATCGCAAATGCCAGGCCGGATAATTGAGTCCCATTCAAGTGGCAGCATTATAAATTTGAATTGATTTGACTGCTCTCTTCGGCTCAGCCCTCTCCCTAAGCCAAGCCTTTTAAATAGCGATAATGAAATGGAGCGATCCATCACCACTGCTACCGGCTTTGGCATTATAGAACACAAGCTTGAGGAAGGATAAAACACTCACTCCATCACTGTGCTGCTATCAGCTGGGATAAATAACCAAACACGAGACAAAATGTCAGCCAGACACAAAGCCAGACTCCCATGGGGCTGAGCTGTCCAAACACAAAAAGCCTTTTATACTCGGTAATCAAATCAAATCGCCTGATTGGGTTATTCAACCTCAGGCGCATGTAATGGAGTGAGTTCATGGATGCCATGCGAATTATGGGCTAAATCCCTTTGCTGGTTTTCAACAGCTTCACAGAGAAGTGGATCCCTAACGTGATCATCTCCCACCGGTACAAAGCCCAGGACACCCCAGCACGCAGGACGTTCGAGCAGGCCCTGACGGGGGCGTTCATGTCTGCGGTCATCAAGGATCTCAGGCCCAGCGCTCTTCCTTTCGTTGCCAGCTTGATCCGCCATTACACCATGGTGGCAGTGGCTCAGCAGTGCGGTGAGGAATCTTTCTGCCTCTGTGTTAATGTCATCTATATTGAAGTTCAGTCTTAACATAACTTGAAGTGTTCACCCAGGCAATGTTTACTGTTTATTAGGGGTGGAACGGTACACAGATGTCACGGTTCGATACGATTTCGGTACAACAGGAAAAAAAACCCAAATCTACTATGCTCGGTTTCTTTTCATTTATTTTCAACAGACAGTAGTACAAATTAAAATTTTTCCACCTAGACGTGAAAATACTAAATATTATTACATTGTTATATTTATAAAATCTGCAGTACATATAGGCCTATACATACAAGGAATAAATTCTTGAAATATATTTGATTTAGTTTACAGATAAACAAGGGAACAAAACTGCGACACGTAACGTAGCCTATATACGCTGAGTTTCAGTTCATTTTTGTGACAGGCTTAATTTGTTCACAGAAAGGAAACTCAAATGGCAGAAAGCGACATTACAAAAGCACAATGTTTTGTTTTCATTGTGAGTGTACACAAATAAAAGCAGACCTTTATACAGTGATGCATTATTAATAAAGTCAATAAGTGTTTAAAGTTGATTCTGCTGGTATAACACAGCACTACGGACGCCCCCTTCTGGATTGGGGTGAATTGCCTGTATTCGTTGTAAGGCCTCATGCACCGAACCGAGATGTCCGTACCGTGATGGTTCGCTACGAATACATGTATCGTTCCACCCCTACTGTTTATATATTAACAGGGATTTAGGTTAACTGTGCTATGATGGGTAGGTATTTAATATTAGTAAGGTATCTAGAGCTAATGCATTATTACTGTTATTTTTCCACTTATTATCGTGAATGAATATAATGTAGGGCTGCACGATAAATCGCATGCGATATTTAATGCGCATCTTGTCAGAAAGCCGGTTCTGTAATCAGCGGTAAATCTCCATCACGTGCGTGCGTGCACGCAAAAAATCGCGCGAATATGAACCTGGTTTTGCGCAGCTCGTCAGTGAACAACGGCTCTGTGTAGTTAATGCCGCTCAATGTGAAAGCACGCACGTGATGGAGATTTACCGCTGATTACAGAACCGGCTTTCCGCCAAG
>NW_015546075.1:214858-243813 GCF_001515605.1 Sinocyclocheilus anshuiensis
GCACGCACGTGATGGAGATTTACCGCTGATTACAGAACCGGCTTTACTGATAAGATGCGCGTTAAATATTGCATGCGATTTATCGTGCAGCCCTAATATAATGAATATAATTTGTGACCTTGTGGAAAGAAATGCTTTGCTTCTGGATCGTACAAAATGGTAATTAATATTTATTGGCAGCAGAGACATCGGAAACAAGAGACATTGCTTGGCTTTTAACTCATCCTATTTTAATATAATTTAATGAGTTTTTGCTTGGCAGCAACAATGCAAGTTTTTTTTTTTCCTTTCTGAGTGTGAGAAACATCAGAAGTGCACTCAGATCATCCCACAACTCAATCTTCTGCTCTAGGTCCCTTCTTGCTGCCATGCTACCAGTCAGGTAGCCAGGCCAGCACGGCTATGTTCCACAGTGAAGAGAACGGCTCCAAAGGCATGGACCCACTCGTGCTGATCGACGCCATCGCCATCTGCATGGCCTATGAGGAGAAGGAGCTGTGCAAGATTGGGGAAGTGGCACTTGCTGTCATCTTTGATGTTGCCAGCATTATCCTGGGCTCCAAAGAAAGGGTGAGGTCTCTTGATATTTTTCTTTCCATAAACTTTTTTTAGTAGACAGGTTCCACTTGAAGGGTCTTCTTTTAAAACTCGATCTGGTTCTTTCTTCAGGCGTGCCAGCTGCCGTTGTTCTCCTACATAGTGGAGCGTCTATGTGCATGCTGCTATGAGCAGGCCTGGTATGCTAAGCTGGGTGGAGTGGTGTCCATTAAGTTCCTGATGGAGAGGCTTCCTCTGATTTGGGTGTTGCAAAACCAGCTGACCTTCCTCAAAGCTCTGCTCTTTGTCATGATGGACCTCACAGGAGAGGTACAAACAATTTCTAATGTCATTTGAAATCATTGATGTTTGGGTTACTTGCATGAACTTCTGTATCCCCTAATGTCCCTCTTAGGTGTCTAACGGGGCAGTTGCCATGGCAAAGACCACATTGGAGCAGTTGTTGATACGCTGTGCCACTCCTCTTAAGGATGAGGAGAAGACTGAGGAGCTTCTGTCTGCCCAGGATAAATCCTTCCATCTGGTGACCCATGACCTTGTACGGGAGGTCACCTCCCCCAATTCCACTGTCCGCAAGCAGGCCATGCACTCCCTGCAGGTGCTGGCTCAAGTCACAGGCAAGAGCGTCACCATCATCATGGAGCCTCACAAAGAAGTGAGTGTGATATATTTCTATACGATTATGAGGACTATGGCAGGACTTTCTTTGCTGGCTCGGTCAGATTTTTACTTGCTCTGCCAACATTTTCACTGGCCCCACTATTTAAAATGATGCATTTTATATTTTTAAAAACATGTTATTGCTGGAAAAAATAATTTTATGAAGTTTTCATTAATTTTATATTTCGTTTTTGTGACAACGTGACAGCGACTTCAAAAATCTCGATAAGAGGGAGTTGTTATGGAGAGGAATTGCAGATCAAATAGGATTCGATGTGTACCGGGGTATTTTTCATTAAGCGCCATCTAATGTCAGGGAGTGAATTTGCATGTTCATTCAGCACATCGGCAGTGAAAATCGCTTGGGTATGAACAAACAAGACACGTCGAAAAACACTGGCGATAAGCGCGCGCGATAATCTTCCTGGTGTGCACGAGGCTTTAGACGGTGTGGGCGACGAGGAGAGTTGAACTCAGTTTAATTTTATGGTAATGAGCTATGACGCGGTTCGGCGGCAGCCAATCTGAATGTAGAAGTCCTCCGCTTGAGAGGATTCCAGAGAATACAGTCTTGTAAACTTTGGTTCCGACCACATTAGTTCCCAAGCTAAATTTTAATAGAGGTTGATCTTTGCTGTGGCGGGGTTCCCAATAATTTACGACGTGGTTGATCTTTGCTGTGGCGGGTTTCCCAATAATTTACGACGTGAATTGTTGTGAATTTGATAAGAAGGCGCGCAACACTATTTATAAGAAACATTTTTGCGCTAGAACGCTTGTTTTTCAGTGAGAATGCAATTCATTTGCTCAAACGCACAGCTAGCCTGCTAAATATTATGTTAATGAGGTACTTAAATCAGCAGAATTCATGGTCACAATATTTCAAACAAAAGCAGTTGTTTATTTTACAACACACTTATATTTTGTAAGTTTAGATAATGCTACACTGGCCAAGTGACCATTCCATCAACTCTCTCAACATGAGCCCAGGGCTATCACACAATTCTTATTGTTAACTCTTGCAAGGAAGGAACATTAGGTCAGTCCGCTTCCTTCCTCTATTTAGGGAAAGTTTAAAACTCTCCTTATTTCCACCAGGTGCTGCAAGACATGGTTCCTCCAAAGAAACATCTGTTGCGGCATCAGCCTGCCAATGCTCAGATTGGCCTGATGGAGGGCAACACCTTCTGCACCACTCTACAGCCCCGCCTCTTCACCATGGACCTCAACGTGGTGGAACACAAAGTCTTTTACACAGAGGTCAGTTTGAAACTGTCTGCTTTTAAGTGGGTTATATGAAATCACCAGTGTGTTGATGCTCTGTGTACTTCCTCTGTGAGCTCCAGTGTCTCTGATTTGACACAGTTGCTGAACCTGTGTGAAGCTGAGGATGCTGCTTTGATGAAGCTGCCCTGTTATAAAAGCCTTCCTTCACTGGTGCCGCTGCGCATTGCTGCTCTCAGTATGTGCTACTTTTTATTCATACATATACAAGAAACTATATATAGGTTATCTTCCAAAACCTAGTGAGCTGCCTGGCTGATTTCTGCCTACATAGGCATCTGCCTTCTAAGGCAGCATGCAAACCGAAATGGATCCTGATGAGCGATTGATTTTGGAAGACTTTACATAGGCAGCAACTTTACACAGGCAGTTATGTCATACAAATAAACCTCCACACACAGTGTACAGGAGGTTTGGCTCTCTGTTGATTGCAAGTTTAGCCCTTTTCGCACCGGAGGAACATTTTCATAGTTCCTAGAACTATTGGCGGAAGTACCCGGATGCTCATGCGTTTGCACTGTAGGAACTAGGAACAATTTTAGTTCTAGGAACTCCTTTTATGGGAGCTAAATTAGCTCCTACTTCAGAGTAGGGTCTAAACCCGCGCTATAGGAACTACCAGTGACGTAAGTGTACGATGATTTGCCAAACGCATGTGGGAAAACGCCGGCATCCGCCATTTTTAAAAAGCCGGATAAACACACAACAGTTTATAATTCGTGGAGCAGTTTACAGTAGGCTACAAGATTGAAAACCGTGATAAATGGACCGACGCCGAAGTGCAAGCAGTTCTAAACATTTATGCTCTTTTCTCAGACTCGATCATATGAAGAAATGCAAGCTGCCATAGTAGATTTCGTTTCTTAGTCCTCTGATTTGCTCTTGCTATCGCATAACTTCTATCTCCATTATCACGAAACCCAGTATATACATCAAAAACACAGCTCCGATCACGGTGTGCTCCATCCTTTTGCTGTTTACGTTGTTGAATGCTGTGCTTTAATGACGTTGCTGTGCACTGGCTTACGTCACTTCTGAGTTTCTGTTGGCGGTGCGAATGCAACCAGGAAGACCTAAAGTTCCCGGGGAACTACCCGACCGGCTAGTTCCTATAACTTAGTTCCTAGAACTATGCGGTGCGAAAGGGTCTTTATTGTTAGCATGGTGCTAAGGTAAAGTAGTCCTTGTTTAATTAGATTTAAGTTGTTTTAATAATACTTTTTGTGCACTTGCAAAAGTTCAAAAGTTAATGCGTTCCGTTCAAAAGTTTGAAAAAAGTGTAATGCTCAACAAGGCTGCATTCATTTGATTTAAAAATACAGGAAAAATATCTTGAGAAATATTATTACAAATTGGAATAGCTGTTTCTTATTTAAAAAAAGGTTTTTATATCTGTGATGGCAAAGATGAATTTTCAGCAGCTGTTACTCCAGTCTTCAGTATCACACGTTTTCTTATTCTAATATACCGATTTGGTCCTCAAGAAATGTTTCTTATCATCATGGTTGAAAACGGTTGCGCTGCTTTATATTGCAATGAACAATTTTCTCTGTCTGCAGTTTGGAACAGCCTTTGTGTTTGTAGTGTGCCTGTGATGCCTAAACACGCTGCCTGCATAGACAGCTCACTAGGTTTTGGAACAGTGACCTAGTATTTGACACTGTCAAATACTAATAAATGCAAATGTTTTGGTGTGCCACATAACTGAAAAACAATAATAAATGTGCACTGTATATTAAATGTCAGTCTTAATGATTTTTCTGTTGAACCCTCCCGTGTGTGTCTATTCAGATGCCCTGGCGGCCTGTAACTATCTTCCCCAGTCCCGAGAGAAGATCATCGCTGCCCTCTTCAAGGCCCTCAACTCTACTAACAGTGAGCTCCAGGAGGCCGGAGAGGCCTGCATGAGAAAGGTCAGCCCTCTTCCTCCACAAGCCTAATTTCCTTTCTCCTGTCTCTGTCTCTTCCGCACTCTCTTCCTCTGCCCTGCTGCCTCTAATGAGTCCTGCCTGAAAAGATCAATACAGGATGGAGTGAAGCAGGCTCAGAGGAAAATGAATTTGGCCGTGATGCATCATCTCATTGCAGAAGGCTGGCGTGGCCTTTCTTATTGCGCTGGTTTTAGAGTTTTTCTGCTCCTGTGAATTGACAGGACAGTAGCGAAAAACAGGGTTTTAAGATGCCATTATCTTGTAGTCTTCCTTGTAGGGCATGTAAAAGCAGCTGTCTCTATTAAGCACTCATGGGCTGTTTAATGGCCCTATATATGCTTTGAAGTCTTGAGTGTATATTCATGTTCCTATGTTTCACAGTTCTTAGAGGGGGCTACTATCGAGGTGGATCAGATCCATACACACATGCGGCCCTTGTTGATGATGCTTGGAGACTATCGCAGTCTGACACTCAATGTGGTCAACAGACTGACATCAGTCACTCGTCTCTTCCCCAACTCCTTCAATGACAAATTCTGTGACCAAATGATGGTAAGTGAACACTGTAAAACAGTTTAATGCATATACATATATATATATATATATGAAATATATATATTTAAACAGTCAAGAGCACAGACTCAATGTTTCTTCTGCTCTTGCACAGGGTGTCTGCGGGGTCCTAAAAAGTATTACAAGTTGATAAATCAATTTAGAGAAAATTAAGGCCCTTAAAAATTATTAAAGTCTTAAATGCCATTTTCCAAGGTATTACATTTTGTATCATCTTTTCATTATGTATATTTGTCAAATAGTGGGGTTCTGTGTATTTTATTTATGGAATCCCGCAAGATTTGACTTCATCTGTTATGGCGCTCACTGACTGACTGCGCTGCTGCGTGATAGTGCGGGGCTTGTTGATCCCGCTCACGCTGAATTTCTGACCATTACCGCATGCTCCAATCCGCTCCCACGATTTTTGTGTACGCTCCCGCAAACATTCTAATATTGTATATAATTTTCGCACATCAGGGCGCCGCTATCAATATGTGGGGTATTTAAATTCCCTTTGAATGAGCGCTCTCAGTGGTAGTTCACTTTCAATTTCGCGATCGCGCACGCACTGTGTAAAGGGAGCACATCCTACGATAAAAGATATTTGTCAATGAGCTCGGGCTCGATAAGGAGTTATCACAAAGTAAGTCTGTTTAGTTGCGCTATCTTACAATCAATATATAGTAAATGTAAGTTAAAGTGCCGATGTAACCGGTTAAAACTTGGAGTGGCGATGATGTCTTAAAATGTATGGAAAGAATCTTAAAAAGGTCTTAAAAGGTATTAAATTTAACTCCATGATTCCTGTATTTGGGACATGGTAATTGCGCTACTTTGGGCCTTTTTTTTTACTGGCATGCACAATTAAAATGATGTAATAGTTGTGATCATTATTTTACCTTCCATGATCATTCAGACTTGATCAGGTGCAGTACTGACACTGTCAAGTCTGCATCAAATCAAGCACTCCGTAATCACAGGTAAACTGTCTGATCAGTCAGGTGTTTGTCATGAGAAGTGTTCCACAAAACAAAACAGCTATGGTTTTAGTTGATGTGACAAATACATCTTTTGAATATACTGTGTGAACTCATTGCCCCGTTAGCTCGGAGAGCTTTATTTTCCCTCCTCAATAAGTTTTGTCAGTTGTTTTGTTTATTGGTCTAATTCTTGTTTCTTGGGTTGCATTGGTTAGTCACTCAATTAATTCTCTTGTGCTTCGTTCCCCACTTCTGAATTATGTTGTATTGATAAGGAGTTATCACAAAGTAAGTCTGTTTAGTTGCGCTATCTTACAATCAATATATAGTAAATGTAAGTTAAAGTGCCGATGTAACCGGTTAAAACGTGGAGTGGCGATGATGTCTTAAAATGTATGGAAAGAGTCTTAAAAAGGTCTTAAAAGGTATTAAATTTAACTCCATGATTCCTGTATATACCCTGTTGCAGCAACATCTGCGTAAATGGATGGAGGTGGTGGTGATCACGCATAAAGGAGGCCAGCGTAGTGATGGCAGTGTGAGTATAAGCTTGTTTTAATATCTCTGCTTTTCCTTGAATTATTTGTTGAACTTCACAAGGGCAGCAGCCTCGTTTAAGCCTCTTCAATGAGCGGAAGGGGTCTGTAGAAATGGAGAGCTGAGATGAGTGCTCTGGACTGGACTCCCTCCTCCAGCCCAGATCACCCCACTCAGACTCTGTGAGTGGCCATATTACAATCAATGATTAATTAGGAGCCATCCACCCCCAGGCCGCCTAAGTAACGAGCCTCAGAATTCTGGATCCTCGTTACCTTGTTGGACAGATAACCTTGTAGAGTAAGAAAAGGTGAGAGGGGGAGAAAGCCATTCTGTTTCCATGCTTCAAAACGAGCTGCCATTCTTTCTGTCTTGTTCACGCCCTGCCTTTCTCTAAAATGTATTATAATTACATGCAAATTGGCCCTCTGTTCCTGCAGTTCTTAATATTCTTACAACAATGACAGAATGACCAGCCATACATGACAATGAGGCGGGGTCAGTCGGGTTCAGGATTGGAAGGGTGGGGGGCATTCAGAATGCTAGTTCCAGAAGATTCGTTTAGTCATACATAGAAAAAGAAGGTCTGTTCAGGGAGAGCGTACATATTTATCCTTCATGAGAGCACATACTCAGATAAACCCATGCTGGGGTGCTAGTTCAGTTCAGTATTAGGATTGCTCTTCAGTGCTCGAATTTCAATGTTTTCTCAGTGTAAAAATATCTTGACAGTGTCCCAAATATAGTGCGAAGTCGCACTCAGGGATTATGAAGACTGTGCATTGTTCTCTGTGCAATTCTTTACAAAGGGAAATTTTTATTTATATTTATCATAAAAATGAGTAAAGTTAATGTTTTACCCCAGGAAAAAGTTATTTTATAAAAATATATGCTTTTAGGACTACTAAAATGTTGGCATTGTGATATGCATGACATTTGATGTAATGTCTTGACAAGTTTAATTTAATTTAATTTAAAATGAATGCAAGTTTTGATGTAGTTAGGTGTTCACCATTATTTATACTGGCATCATTATCGGGCCCAATACTGTGCTCATGTACTCATTCTCATTAAAATGCTCTGATACCAAAAATACAAGTAAAATATGCTGCATTGTCCTGAAAATAATCTCAATGCAAAAATTCTAATATTTGATCATAGTAGATATTATTGCAAGTATTTAGGTTATTTTCTCCCATTATTAAATTGTGTGCATTACTTGTTATTTGTCTAGATAATTATTAAAATATAGCATTTAAATGTAGTGACAACCATCGGTTTTGCAGTTATACATTATGTAGCACTATGATCCTAATGCCCATACTTTTGTATGCCCTTTACGTTAGTTAATCAGTGCTGTGTAATGTATTCTCACACAAGATTTCTCATTCACCTTCACCTTCAGTTTCCATACTGAAATCAATGGATCTGTAGATGGAGTCCAGCTGAAATGCTGCCCGTTTCAGTTCAGAAAAAGTGTTTTGATTTGTTTTTTTTACCTCATATTTTTTGGCCTCTGCACTTTTTTGCTACTTTTGTTTTCAACAAATGTGCAGCCTAGAAGGAAGATTGCTCTGCACAGAATCACACACACCACCATTCACCTGAACCCATCTCCTCAATCCATAGAGCACTCATTACCCACACTGCTTTGCTGATTGTTTGTTGTCTCCTGTTCTGGCGCAGCCTGCCATGGAGGGTGTAGAGGTGAGATGGCGGCCTGCTGTGGGGTCTTCACTGGCTCTGCTCTCATTGTGCTCGTGGTTACTCTGTGCTAGTGGAGTCTTTGTAATCGTATTTGTGTCTGTGGTGTTGTGTTTGACTTTTATGTTTCACATTTCTGAGGTGGTCCCTCTCAAACCTGCTAATGTATGTTGTCCCATGGATCTATGATGTTTTCAGGAACCAACCTGCCACTCTGACTTTCTTGCAGATGTTCCCCAACTTGTCACTGTTGATTTTATATTACAGGAGGTACACTTAGTTTTTCACCGCTGGTCACTAACAATAACTGTGATGCATTACTTCATTCACCTCTGCAGGAAATGAGGATCTGTTCGGCCATTATAAACCTCTTCCACCTGATACCAGCTGCTCCACAGACACTGGTGAAACCTTTGCTGGAAGTGGTCATGAAAACGGAGAGGGCGATGCTCATAGAGGTACAAGATCTGCATGCAAAAATACATGGAGGTGTCAAATGCATTGGAATAGAAATACCTATCAGTATTTATATCGGCCCACATTGAAATCGACTTAATTAGACTAATGTGGCAGATTTGTAAATCACTGAATAGACATGCCACGCACACACACACACACACACACACACATATAAAAGTGCTGTCAGTTGATTAAAAAAAATTTATTTAATCGTGATTAATCCCACCTAACATTCAAATTAATATAGAAACAACAAAGACAGTATATTTTAATATTTGTTTAATGACATCTTTTTTTATGACTGAAGGCAAGTGTCACTGATACCAATGCTACTGATGTCTCTAGGAAATTGTTTTTTTCCTAATATTTAACCATTGATTAGCCATTCAACATTACACAGGGCTTGAATTTCGAAACGAACAATTGAACATATATCAGCGTGATAACAGCTACCTTTAATGAAAACCATCTTTCGGAAAATGGTATTGGAAATGTAATTTATTTTTTTATTTTGACTCAATTCCCATTCGTTTACATGGTGAGGGCGGGGATTATGACCTGTACTGCAGCCAGCCACCAGGGGGCGATCAAAGAGCCTGCAGCTTCACTTTTCAGGACGTGTGATTAGCCATTCAACATTACACAGGGCTTGAATTTCGAAACGAACAATTGAACATATATCAGCGTGATAACAGCTACCTTTAATGAAAACCATCTTTCGGAAAATGGTATTGGAAATGTAATTTATTTTTTTATTTTGACTCAATTCCCATTCGTTTACATGGAGAGGGTGGGGATTATGACCTGTACTGCAGCCAGCCACCAGGGGGCGATCAAAGAGCCTGCAGCTTCACTTTTCAGGACGTGTGAGGCACTCTCGTTTTAAACATTCAAGTGCTCAATTCAGTACTTGTGTGCTCTCTGTGAGACCCCTTTCTGTGAGCTCACACCCAAAGCGCGTGCATAGAGCCGCATCTGAGAGCGCGCGACTACAGAATGAAGTTGTGTTGCGTCTTATTGCACGTAAACGGCCAAATACATACAAAATGATGTCAAAATGCCCATCTTGATGAGTATTCACGTAAACAGTCGATTTATACTAAACATTGTCAGTACATAGGCTATTAAGGGAATTTAAACATTTGAGAAACAAAACTTGTGTGTAACAGATCCGTGCATGAGGTCTTAAAGAGACAGCAACCTAAATAAACCTGCTGTCGTCTGTTTATTTATACATTGAAGACTAACCAGTGTTATTTTAAAGTTAAATAGATTATTCAGTTTCTGTGGTATTTCTGTACCTGAATATTACTGTTATACCTACCTGAAAAACTTAAAGCACTGTTAATTTTAGTTGTATCTTGTTATTGTATTTGTTTGTGCCATTGCTTGTCATTTATCTATTCTTATTTTATTACTGACTGTTTACTTGTCTTTTTTAGTTAAAATAAATTAAATTCAGAGTTTGAAATCAAAGTTCTTTTTAAGAATCTTTCTCACAATATAAATATGAATCAACAACATTGTAAAACACAATTACACTGGGTGACGAAACATTTAGGTTGGATGATTATAGTTTAAAAATGTCTACAAAAAGTACCCTAACTCCCCCATCAAAAAAAAACCATTTCAGAGAGATGTTCTTAAATGTAACTCGTATAACAAATACTTACGTTCATACACTGTTGAAAGGCAGCTTTAATCACCTTTTTGGTAACTTCTTGGCTTAACTGACAACAATACTATGACATTGCATGCTCGTAGTTTGCCTGGCACTGAGGTGAAGTTGGAGTGCGCGTCTGAAAAGTCTTCCGTTTAATGTAGTCATAAAGATGTTCTGCGTCTAAATAAATGCAATTCTTGTCAAGAAATGACGCAGATCTGATACGCATCGTATTTCTTTACCTTTTATGACCCACTTCAGTTCTTTAAGTCTCTACTAATGCACTGATGAGTTGATTTGGGTGTTTTATGTGAGGGAGACAGTGCTGGGGTGAAAACCATTTCAGAGAGATGTTCTTAAATGTAACTCGTATAACAAATACTTACATTCATACACTGTTGAAAGGCAGCTTTAATCACCTTTTTGGTAACTTCTTGGCTTAACTGACAACAATACTGTGACATTGCATGCTCGTAGTTTGCCTGGCACTGAGGTGAAGTTGGAGTGCGCGTCTGAAAAGTCTTCCGTTTAATGTAGTCATAAAGATGTTCTGCGTCTAAATAAATGCAATTCTTGTCAAGAAAAAAGAAACCGAAGCAGCAGTTGTGAGTGGGGTGGCCAACCCTAGCTCTGTTCCTGCGTTAATTGCGTAAAACATTTTTTAACATGTTAAACTGAATAAATTAATCGCATGCATTAACACTAATTTTGACAGCACTAATATATATATATATACACACACACACACACACACACACACACACACACACACACAAACTCCTGTTCAAAAGTTTGGGATCGGTCATTTTTTTAAAACATTTAAATATAAGAAATTCATACTTTTATTCAGCAAGGATGCTGATGATCAAAAAGACATGTTGTTCTTTTGAATTTTTTTTATACAATGTGGATATTTTGGTTTTATGCAGTTTGCATGTTGTTACCTCACAGGCAGGCAGTCCCTTTAGAGAGCCACTGATCAAATTCTTGACACGTCATCCGTCTCAAACAGTGGAGCTTTTCATGATGGAGGCCACTCTCAATGACCCACAGTGGAGTCGCATGTTCATGGTTTGTTTGTTTTTTCTTGTCCATACCTCATTTTGTATTGTGTGTCTTTGTTTAAAAATTCCTTGCCATGATATCTTATTAGTGTTGCTTTTTCTTAAATTTTTTATTGTTTTCTCATTTGCAGAGTTTCTTGAAGCACAAAGATGCCAAGCCACTTCGCGATGTCTTGGCTTCTAACCCAAATCGATTTGTCCCTCTGCTGGTTCCAGCTGGGCCTGCAGCAACTGTGAGACCTGGGTCTCCCTCCACCAGTACTGCCCGCCTTGACCTGCAGTTCCAGGCCGTCAAGGTGGGCCAAACACTCTTAACTGTTTACTCTTAAATTTAATGCAATTTGCTTGTTTGTAGAGCCTGAATATTAATGAGCATTCATAAACTCCCTCAGATCATAAGCATCATTGTGAAAAATGATGAAGGCTGGTTGGCGGGTCAGCACTCTTTAGTGAGTCAGCTCAGACGCGTGTGGGTCAGCGAGGCCTTCCAGGAGCGCCACCGCAAAGACAGCATGGCTGCAACCAACTGGAAAGAGCCCAAACTATTAGCATACTGTCTGCTTAGCTACTGCAAGTAAGTGTTTTCTGTTTGGTGGTTGCAGAAATTACACACTTCACAAGTTTAAATACTGTTAATAGCTTGGAAAATGGAAACGCAATGTTTTTACTTTAATTTTTACTCTAAAGTTGTACATTTCCTTTCAGACGCAACTACTCTGAGATAGAGCTACTCTTTCAGCTGCTGAGAGCCTTCACTGGCCGCTTCCTGTGCAACATGACCTTCCTGAAGGAGTACATGGAGGAGGAGATCCCCAAGAACTACAGCATCACACACAAACGAGCGCTCTTCTTCCGCTTTGTGGAGTTCAATGACCCACACTTTAATGATGAGCTCAAGGCGAAGGTGAGGATATACCATTTGTACACCTGTGAGTATTAACATGTTGAGAAGAAACTCCCGTGAATTTTGCCTTTGTGATGACCTCTCGTTTTTTATTAAGAGCCACCATGAGTGTGACTGATGCCATGACACAGACCTCCATGGTCAGCATTATAAATTCCACCTTTGCGGTATATTTCTGTTGAGAGTGGCACAGCGTCACGCTTTCTTAGCGCTGACCATCTAATGTGGCCAACAACCAGCCCCTGCTGAATATATATGCTCAAGATGGGGAGCGTGACAGGGACTGACCGTGCATGACGCACTCGGTTCTCAAAGGCACGTCTTCACAGTCAACCTGAAGTCTTTGAAGAACGCTAATGAATATTTATCTGCAGATTACTCTAATAGCCATTGCTCATATGCTGAGGGTTTGCCTTTAATCAGCCCTGGAGAAGATGGGTAACATAGTTGATGGAGCAGGGCTCAACACAAAGAACTTTTTCTGCTAGCTCGGATGCAGTAGTAGTTTAGATTTTTACTTTTTTTGGGTGTCATTTTCACTCACTGATTTTTTATTTATTTTATTATTTTGCAGTTTTTGGGATGTTTGAAATGACCACATCACATAGTTTAATGTAGCATTTCTGACAATGTTCCCTTCTTTGTTGATTCTTTTGATCATCCTTATTGTCTACACCTGTGGAGGGGTGTTTATAGTGGGCAAGCACTACATGGAGTACAAGGACCCACTGGTAAACGGGTCAGTCAGGATATTCAAGGCTGTTTCTTATTCCCACTTCATTTTTATTCATGTGAAAGAACTCCATCAAGTTGGAGAAGTAGATCAAATGGCAGTTTATTAAAATGAACTGAATGTTCCCCAACTTCCCCTCAAATTGTCACCCTTTGCAATGACATTGAGAAACGGTAGCAGTGCATCGGCGGATAGTCTTCACAGCTTTGATGGCAGAGGCTGTTCTTGCTCTGCTAAATCACCCCTCACAGCAAAACAGACGTTGCATCCCAAACATTCCCCAGGAGAGCTCAGCAGCTGTGCGCACTCTTAACAGAATACATGTTTAAGGTGATGTTTTCAGGCAGCTGGAGTCGCGGCGGTTTTGGCTGTGATGGATCGTATAGAAAAGTATTTGTTGTGATCCATCACTCATGTGAACGGTAGAGGGGCTCATTAGGACGAGGGATAATGAAGGAACACCTGCAGCCCCACGGCCCCCATGTTTGAATAAATCCACATGCTGATGCACACTTCAGCTAGCAAACAACACAACCATTGTGTCTGACTAGACAAACTATTGTCTTGAATAAAGCTAGTATTTTCCCATAGCTTAAATTACCAAGTGGTGCATTGTTGACATGCTTATTAATCTTTGTGATTTTTCTTTCAAATTTATAGTGTAAAGCAGAAACAAAGCTATTAGTGTTCAAAGATGCTAATTATGTAACATACGAGCTGACGAATGGAAAGTCGAGGAATTTTGAGCTTCTAAAAACATGGTTCATCAGAATGATTAATATCAGTTAACTTACAAATCAACCAAATCTGAGGTGCCAAGTTGTGCTTTTCTCTCTCTCTTCTGTCATCATCACACTTTTTACTGGCTTTATCTATGCCAAAGCAGCCCTGGTTTTAATAATTGAAGAAAATTCAATCAATGCTGTAAATTGCAACATGCTTAAAAACTATAAAGATTCACTCACCGTGAACCTTTTTCATTAATGTTAACACAAAGCAAGAAGTAGAATTGTTAGCATATGTTTAAATGTACACTCACATAAAGACTCCAGTGGCCTTGAAAAAAACAGTTCATGTTATACATGAAGTAGGTTACCCATCATAGGGGCCACTATTCTGAGATGTCTTTCTATTATTATTATTATTATTAATGATGATAATAATATACAATTATATTTTTGTCATTTATATTTATATAATTTATTTTCATATAATGACATGATGTTTCTATGTCATGGTGTAAGTTTGGAGTCCAAGACCTATGGAATGAATAACAGGCAACAATTTTTTTTTCTTTCTTATACAATTATTATACTGCTCATTTGATAAACAGATACCTTCCCAGTTCTTTGATATCCTCAGTGTAAATACATAAATGTAACTTGTATGTTATTTGTTATATCATATATGTTATGTGTCCACTGTCCAGGTGTTACAGCACATCCTGAACCCAGCCTTCCTGTACAGCTTTGAGAAAGGGGAAGGCGAGCAACTGCTGGGGCCGCCCAATCCAGAGGGTGACAACCCTGAGAGCATCACTAGTGTCTTCATCACCAAGGTAATCCTCTCCAGCAGCCCCAGCCCAGCACCATTGGCAATGCTGTCACTCTGTCTCCATCTAGGATGACCTCTGGCTGTTATTTCACTGGCAGAAATGTCATGGCCACAATAAAGGTCATAGTGTTTGTTTTTCAAGCAAACCCAATGAGACACAGAGGTGAAGGTTAATAGCCTTCATTTATTTCACACTTAAATTGATTGTCTCTCCCCTGCTGCTAATCATAACAAAGGGTAAACCAAACAGTCCGTTTGTTCCCTGGGTTTGTTTTCAACATCTCCAGCAGGAAAGGAAGCTGTTCAAGTTTAAACAAATTTTTTTTTTTTATCTGCTATGTGTCACAGCTGTGGCCTCACAGCCCTAAAAACAATGCATCTTTTAGTGTTTTGTGACACATTTTTCTCGTTATTGTAGGTCCTTGACCCTGAGAAGCAGGCAGACCTGGCTGATTCATTGAGGATCTACCTGCTTCAGTTCTCAACCTTGCTGGTAGAGCACGCTCCTCATCACATCCATGACAACAACAAGAGCAGGAATAGCAAGCTGAGGCGTCTTATGACCTTCGCTTGGCCTTGCCTGCTCCCCAAAACCTGCGTGGATCCGGCCTGCAAGTACAGTGGCCACCTCTTGCTGGCTCACATTATCGCCAAGTTTGCCATTCACAAAAAGATTGTGTTGCAGGTAGGCATGTACCAAAATTCCAGCTGGCAAAAATACTATGAAAATTTTTTTTTTTTCTGATTTTGTCTGAACAAAGACAGGCATAAGATTATTTTTTAACAGCTGTAACTGAATCTTTGAAGTCTATGAATATTTTCCAGGTTTAATCATGTATAATGTAATCACCAGCTGATTGATATCAGATTTGAAATTTCCAAATGTAAATGTAGGTACAAATAGATTGTAGAGTACAGATGTTGCTTGTATTATCTAAAAAAAAAAAAGAGAGAGAGAGAGATTGGTGTCTGTAACTTCCTGTCAAAATCGCAAAATTTTCAGCAGCTATTACTTTATTCTTCAGTGTCACATGATCGTTCATGAGTCATTTTAATATGCTGATTTGGTGCTCAATTATTAATAATAGTTCTTATTATTATCGTCAAACAGTTAATGAAAGCAGTTTTACTGCATAATATTTTTGTAGAATTCTTTGAATAGAAAGTTCAAAAGAACAGCATTTATTTGTAATATAAATTTTTTAATATATTTCGCTAATCTAGAAATTATGTATGTCTCTACATATATCAGTTTGATAAATTTAATGCATCCTTGCTGAATAAAAGTATTAATTTCTTAAAATAAAAAAGTCTTTCTGACCCCAAACTTTTGAATTGTAGTGGAAGTCAATATTACCCTGGTAAAGTAATACCTTTTTTCTGTTTTCTCATTTTTTTTTAAACCATTTAAAAATCATTAGAGCCTATATATTATTGTGATTAAAAAAAAAAAGACTAAAGACTAAAATTATAGGATTCAATTTTCTGCCAGTTTATCTTTTTGCTTGGGCCATGATGGAATTAAAATGTATTCAACAGCCCAAAATCTTTAGGGGTTTATTTCTTCTTAATTAAGAAAATAACACATTTATATTAAATATGATTTCAGGCCTTTGTCAGATTAAATGCATTTCTAAAACCCAAATACTTCTCTTACCTCAACATTTCAAAGAGTACCTCCGAGCTTTTGCTACTCAAAGTTTAGTCTTTGGTTAACTCACTTCAGTAGTCAACTTCTTCCTTTTGTGAAATGCTGCCAAATGTCAGTGTATCTGTTCTGTACAGGTTTTCCACAGTCTGCTAAAGGCTCATACTATGGAAGCACGTGCCATTGTTCGGCAAGCCATGGCAATTCTCACACCTGCTGTACCTGCTCGTATGGAGGACGGTCATCAGATGCTCACACACTGGACCCGCAAGATCATTGTGGAGGAGGGCCACACAGTTCCTCAGCTCGTCCATATACTTCACCTCATTGTACAGCACTTCAGAGTATGTATAGTCACTTCACTCTTGCCAGTTATACTAACATCTCCCATACTGCAGTCAGTTTTATTATCCAGTATTCACATTATTCAATTTTTATTGCACTGCCTTAGGTATTAGTTTGCTTGGTAGATCATATAAGTTTTTTTTTTGTAGAGATTGCTTGAGTGTATGTTTCTCTGCTTACAGGTTTATTACCCAGTGAGACATCACCTGGTTCAGCACATGATCAGTGCTATGCAGCGATTGGGCTTCACCCCTAGTGTAACTATTGAGCAGAGGAAGTTGGCAGTGGACTTAGCTGAGGTGGTCATCAAATGGGAGCTCCAGAGAATCAAAGACCAACAGGTCTGTTACCAGGAAATGAGTGTTCTTATTATAGAAACAGTGTTTTGGTCTTTTGTGATTAATTTAATGTAATTAAAATGTATTGTCCTTTAAATCCGGTCATTTTATTGGGTATGAAGCCGGAATCGGAAGCTGATCCAGTAAGTGTGGGCGAGGGCACGAGCGGAGCCTCTGGTGCTATGAAGAGAGGAATGTCTGTTGACACGGCGCAAGACGTAAAGAGATTTCGCACTGCTGCTGGTGCTGTCAGCACGGTGAGGAAACCTTAAACCACTCGCCGCAGCTTGAGGGTGACCACTGTAATCAGTCTCTTGCTCTCAGTGCCCTGATGGACCTTGCCATGTTTGAGTACATTGGCTGTATTGTGTTTGTGTTTGTATGTGCAGGTCTTTGGCCGCAGTCAGTCGATGCCAGGCACAGAGGCTCTACTTACCAAACCTGTGGAAAAACAGCACACAGATACTGTGGTCAACTTCCTCATCCGCATCGCCTGCCAGGTAGTTATCTCATACCTGCTTAGTGAGTCTTTCTGGGGTCTACTAATACTTACATAAGCTAACTTCTACTCTGTGTCTGCAGGTAAATGATAGCACTAATGTGGCAGGCTCTCCCGGTGAGCTGCTGTCCCGTCGCTGTGTGAACCTCATGAAGACTGCCCTCAGACCAGACATGTGGCCCCGTGCCGAACTTAAACTGCAGTGGTTCGACAAGCTCCTTATGACTGTGGTAAGTCTGAAAGCTTGTGGGTTTTGGTTTCTTTTTTTTTATTCTTGTATAATAAATTATTTATATAAATTTGAGGCTGCATGTGAGATTTATGAGTTCTTGCCTCATTTTCTAAAAGGAAATGGATAAATATCCAGACCAATGTTTAAAAAAAAAAAAAACAGCAAATGGGATGCATGAAACTACAAATTCACTCTCTGACAATAGGTGGCGCTCTTAGAAAAGCAGAAATACCCTGGTTACTCTGCGACACAAAGTGTTACATAACTTTCTGTTTCTGACACCCATTTGTCACAGAGAAGAAAGGAGGTGAAACAGTGTTTGCATGTTTTCAAACTGCCGTTTAGATTTTTATGTTCCCTATGGTGTTAATCTAATAACACCAAATAAAAGAGTGCAGAAACAAGAGAGCCAGTTCTGGGATTCTTCCTCTGCTGTTCACTGAATCTTAGTAAATCTGCTTTGTTTGTGAGCGCCACCAAGTCATGGTTTTATGTAACAGCAGTGGCTCTTGCCATGCGATGAACAGCAAGAATCCTATTGGTTGGCCAGTTATCTTTGCAGTGCGATGGAAAAGATTAATTGTGTTTGTGTCAATCTGAACAGACGCATTAACAAGCGTTCATTCAGATTAAAATGTTTATTGCACCGAATATTTGTCTTTGTGTGAGCAGGCCTTGAAGTCTTCGTCTGGAGAAGATCGCCATATCCTGTTCATCTCACATCCTTCTTCATTATTTCCAGTGCCTTTCCAAGTAGTTTTTATGTCAGCCAAATCGATATCCTCACTCTTATGAATGATTTTTCTTTGTTTGGAGTTCACTGGTGTGACTAACTCAGCTGTCATCTGAGAGAACAGCTCTCAGTTAGTGAGCATCCACCACCTGCACTATTATCACTGCAACCTCCCATCCCTCTCTCACTTCCTCTCTCATTCCACCTGTTATCAGGCAGTGGGCTTCCTGTCGTTCGGATGCACCACTCTATGGATTCTTTTCAGGGCAAGACAGTTATGCAGCTTTTTCTGCTCATGTAGGCCAGTGATTGAAATGCTGTGATATGGCAGAGAGGAAACTGCATGCACCTTGTACAACCTTTTAATTTTCCCTTTGCTCATCCAAAGATAAGATCATGCCGCCTTGTCTTCCTGGGAAGTTCCTGCTTATGTATTCAGAACAATTAATGCTTTGGAAAAACTGATGTTTATAAGATGACTCCCAGTCTCTCTTATGCCTTCTTTTCGAACAGCCAGAGAAGCTGACGATTACCATCCTACCGTCCCTTCCATCTTTATTTTCAGAGTGGGTCAATGACACTTTCTGTGACATGAGTTTGACAAACAGGTCACTCATCGTCCGTGCCCCAGAGCCCTGTTGAGGGAGCGAGGTGCTCTTTTCAGCTCTCTTAAACAAACTAATGACCAGTGCTGCAAATCCGAGGGGGTTTTGTCATCTCATTGTGTCGGCTTGTCAGTGATTAAAGGACAGGCTGCAGGGTCGAACTTAGCTTTGTGCAAATCTGTCTGCCAGTGTCTCAGGGGCCAGACCTTGTTGTCAATATTCAGTGGCCCCTGAAACCTAATCAGCACTGGTTTTTACTCATTGTACCAAGCCTGTGCATTACTTGACTTAAATGAGAGAATGAAGAAGTTTTTGAAAATTGAAGTTGCCAGTTTAAATTAATTTTAACAATTTGTGTGGGATTAGAAGTTTCAGTAGTCCAGTAAAATGTCATGATTCTCGATACCACAGCATAAACGTGCCAGTATGCCATCGGACATGCTGCTTCATTTCAAAATGTTTAGAAAATGATGTAAGCATTGCTTCAGGTACTCAATAAAGTGAACAGGTGTTTAATTGGAAACAATAAATCAAACATACAAATGAAGTAAACTTGTGGTTTAAATTTGCTTTAAGTGCTTAAAGTTCTCAAGTTAAATGGAAATGAAAGATTTTTATTTCAAGTAAATGCAGTTCTTTTGAACTTTCTACTAATTAAAGAACCCTCATTCAAAAAGTATCATGGTTTCCAAAAAATATTAAGCAGCACAACATTTTTCAACATTAATAAGAAATGTTTCTTGAGCTCGTATCAGCATATTTAGCACATTATTTCTGAAGAATCATGTGACATTTAAGACTGGAGTAATGGCTGCTGAAAATTCAGCTTTGCCATCATAGCAATAAGATTTACTTTAAAATACTTTAGAATAGAAAACGGTTATTCTAAATTGTACTAATATTTTTGAACTGAACTAGTGTCAGTTCCTCTGCACCTCATCAATCCTCCTCTGTTTTTCAGGAGCAGCCAAACCAGGCAAACTTCTCCAACATCTGCACAGGGCTTGAGATTCTCAGCTTCCTTCTGTCAGTGCTGCAGCCTCCAGCCATTCTTGCGCACTTCAAGCCCCTGCAGCGTGGCATTGCAGCTTGCATGACCTGTGGCAACACCAAAGTGTTGAGGGCAGTCCACTCCCTCCTGTCCAGACTCATGAGCACCTTCCCCACAGAACCCAGTGAGTAGATCAAGTTCAGACTGATGATATCTTCTCCTAGAGACCTCATTTGAGCATAGCTGTGGATATGTATGGTGAACAATAATTACGTCATTTGATTTGCTCGAGTGCAAGACACAGTCTAAAGGCCAGTATAATGGTCAGCAGCTGTTAACAGAAACATGCATTGGTTGAATCTCCACAGAGGTTGTGAAATAATAACTTTAGACACACTAGTGATTATCGACAGCAGTATATGTTAAAGCCCCATTTCTGTAATTGGTTATCTCTTTATAAGATTGTCCAGGTTGTGCTAGTTTTTCCAATTAAAACTGTGGCAACTATGTACATTAAAACATTTTCTTCTAATATTTTGTTTTTTCTTTAGGCACATCCTCAGTGGCTTCCAAGTATGAGGAGCTGGAGTGTCTGTACGCTGCCGTAGGGAAGGTCATTTATGAAGGCCTCACCAACTACGAGAAAGCCAGCAGCGCTAACCCAACTCAATTGTTCGGTGAGAAAATGTAATAGCTCTACTGCATGACCAAAGGGAGTTATTCTGGAAGATCTTCCCCAACATAAAATAGATGCTAAGGTTTTCAAAAAGCTGTCTTTTCTGTTATATACTAAGTATAGAATGCAAATCATATATTTATATACTTAATTGTAATTGTATAATTATTATTGCGTTTTGTAGTACATTACTATTCATAAGTTTTTTATTTTTTTTAAATGAATTACTACTCCTGTGCAGCAAGGATGCATTCAATTTCACAAGATTAGAGTTTTTTACTGTATTTTTGATCAAATAAATGCCATCTTGGTGAGCATAAGAGGCATCTTTCAAAAACATTTTTAAAAACCTTACCAACCCTAAACTTTGCAATAGTAGTGTACTTTAGTGTGGATATATTTCAGATAATATTTTTAAATTTCACAAGATTAGAGTTTTTTTACTGTATGTTTGATCAAATAAATGCTATCTTGGTGAGCATAAGAGGCATCTTTCAAAAACATTTTTAAAAAACCTTACCAACCCTAAACTTTGCAATAGTAGTGTACTTTAGTGTGGATATATTTCAGATAATATTTTTATAATGGAACACTTAGTTGTTTCACAACTTAGTTCATCTTTAATTATATTTCATAATTGAAAACAAAAAGTGCTGAAACTCTATTGGATAACATTCTAAAGTTACCAGTGTTTCATTTCAGCTCAAAATGGCACCATTGTTCAATAAATGCCTTCTGATTCCGCTCTGGCAGTGCTCTAGAGTTACACTTACCACTGATGTACTGTATGTGTCTCCATCGAGGGTGACTTTTTACATTTATCTTTCCTCCCCAGAGCTGTGATCTAAGAAATGCATTCCTCATGCTTTTTTTTGTCTCCATCCTTACTCGCTTAGATTTCTCCAGAAACACCCTTGTAATACAACTACAGGGACAAAGGAGCTGAACCCAAAGTCATTAGCAGGCGCATGTTGCTTGTTGTCCCTGACAGTGTTCTGAGGGCAGTGGGGCATCATGTTACCAGCTTCTCTCTCCTCTCTGCTTCCAGGAACGCTGATGATCCTGAAGTCGGCCTGCAGCAACAACTCCAGCTACATCGACCGCCTCATTTCCGTCTTTATGCGCTCCCTGCAGAAGATAGTGAGAGAGCACCTGAGCCCGCAACCCAACCCCGGAGCTGCTGAAACCAGCACAGGTGACCATTCTTTAGACTCTTGTGTCAAAGACGTTTTCCCCCAAAGATACATTTAAAATTAATTTCACCTTAAGTAGTTGAAATGGTCTATTATTATTATTAGGAACGAAGCACCTAATAATAACCTTTTTTTTTTCTATTTCTGCTCTGATGTCTATGGTTGCACATTGAACTGCTTGCGGAAAAGTTATGAAATTTGGCACACAATAAAAGACAGTCTGAACATTAAACATAACAAATTTGGAGTCTCTATCTGTATGATTCGAATGCACCTTCTGACATCATTTTCCACAATGAAAATTTTTTCTCTGTTTGAATTTTCTGAAAACCTAAATTTTTGAACCTTTGCTCAGATTTTCATGATTTAGAAATTGTATCGGATCATCTTCAGACCATGCCAACAAGCAGTTATGGAATTCAAGCTGATTAATCAAACTGTTCTCAAATAACATGCAAACCAATTTGACGATCACACCAAAATAAATGTGAGGCTGCATCTCTGTAACACTTTAGCACATTGAGACCAAACTTTTTCCATTTAGATTTTCTTTAACTTGCTTTTCGAAATCCTCCTAGACTGTTGGTCCAATTTTTCACCAAACTCAACTCAGATCTTCTTCAGACCATGCTGTTAAAAAGTTACTGATTTCTTGTCTATAGACATAACCGTTTTTATTTACCACATCAACGAATTTGATGGCATGCCAAACTGCATCTGAGGCTGTATCTCTGCAAAGCTTTGACATATTGATTCCAAACTTTGTGACATTGTCACTCAACACTGACCATAACAGATTAATTTGGTGTCAGTGCCAACTATTGGTCAAAAGTAATATTGAGCAATTATGTCATATTACAAGTAATTGTATTTATGGGTTTTCAACCATTTTGCTTAAAATTGTCTCCAAATATCTTTACTCATTTTTGTAGTTGGTTTGATGCTCATTGTCATGCTTTTAGCTTCTCATTTTGCTTCCATTGTGCTTGGCCTCTTAATTGCTGTTTGCAGCTGTATTTATTATTATTATTATTATGATATTTTTTTATTAAAATTGCATATTAATATTTGAAATAATAAAGTAATGATACAACCAGCATCCAGAAAAGAAAAACTGTAAATTGCATCATACAGATGACCCCTGCAGGTCCTGTGTGTCAAGGTCAATAAGTCTTCTAAAATATATGATAATTTGACTTTATGATTTATCAGTCAACGTTTGTAGTCAGATTATAATCATTAGTCAGGTGGCATGAAGTGTGACTTCCCAAAAACGTGTAATATTTGAGTTAGTAATTAATGATATTTGTAAAAGATAATACCTATTATCTTGAAAAATATGCTGAACTTGAATATGCAATATATTTTTTAAGAAATTACTTGATGGTTGCACCACATTATTTTTAGTCTTTGAAATGTAAAGTTTTCTTGATAATGGTATAAGTTTTTTATAACCATAAGAAACCAAAATGAATACAAAGAACGCATTCCTAAAAAAAAACTTGGCATGATTTTTGAAAGATTTTTCTTTCATTGTGTACACTCTTATGGCATTGACCCACTAAGTAAATTTAAACAGAACAGGCACCACACAGGTCAGATCAGTTCTTATGTTGATGGCACTCAGTGGATCACTAAATCATCTGAATCGATCCTAATTGGCTGCTGTCTAGAAGCAATCATGTTAAGTTAATGAAATATAGTATGCTATACTCAATTTAGACAAATTTGTGCTTTAGCATTGGCCTCTTTCTGTCATTAACCCATTTGCGCTTGGTTAAGATCGCTTCCTCCCTTCCAGGAGGCCGTTTTCAAGCCTTTAAAGATTTCAAGCTTGTCTTGATTTTGGATAGTATATGGAAACCAGCTGAGGTAGGTTGAGATCTATTGCTTTGTCTGACAGAACGGGTCCTCTTCCTCTTGGCCCAGAACTGACAGCCTGTCTTAAATTTAGGCTCTTGACAGTATGATGGAAAAATATACGCTCTTACTGGGACAGCTTTAATCCTGTTGTCTGCAGTCATCTGGAGGAGTTTAAAAAGTGGGCCGAAAGACAAAAAGACACGTTGTCACCTTGGAGCAGATTGAGAGAGAGAGAACCCTTAGACTTCAGCGTACGCTGTCCATGCTGTCCGTGCTGCAGGAGGGTCAAACGTTTAGAGACCGGCCCACAAATCCAACCATACTGAGAAACATCTTCTGTGATTGAAGTCAAAAATCTCCCACTGTGTCCACCAGAATATAAAATCCAGACAATCCCATCTGCTCAGTGCCTTCTAGATGCTATTATGGTTTTTAAATGGTACATGGAGATGGGATTGAACAGACACACACACATTCGCACACTTTCAGCCCTGCATGTCCTGTGCAGGCCTCACGCTGCAATGTCACCCTGACAGTGTCGCCCAAGACCCCCTCACAGCGTGAGTCAGCGGTGAACTGGAAATCAGCCTCTAACATATTCTCCCCCAAGGGGTCGACTCATCAGAACAATCACATTTTACCTTGAGCAAATCAAGCAGAAAATACATTTAGAGGCCAGACTAAACTGATAACCTGTCTCCTTTCTGCTACGGCTTTCCATGCTGTAAAACTCAATCACATTTCCCCCGCTTTCAGCAGGCAGACTTTTGTATTTTATGGTTCATATCCTCAGCTGTCTTTTACAATTTTTGATGTGTGTTCAATGGTTGTCTTTGAGATTCATGTAACATTTTGCTGTGTATGTGAGCCTGTGTGTAGTTTTTTCCTCTTTGTTCGATTTGGAAAAAGATAGAAGTCCTGTGAACCTCAACGAAAGGGAAAATAGTATTGCTGTCATGTAATCGTGCTCTCGTTCTTCTGTGTTGGCTGTAGTGACAAGCGAGTTGGTCATGCTTAGCTTGGATCTGGTAAAGGAGAGGCTGTCGGTCATGAACATGGAAATGAGGAAGAACTTCATCCAGGTCATCCTTACATCCCTCATCGAGAAATCTCCCGACCCAAAGATTCTTCGAGCTGTGGTGAAGATTGTGGAGGAATGGGTCAAGAACAACTCTGGCAACCCCATGGCCACCAACCAGGTAAATTCTCACAGGCTGCTGTATCAAAATAATAATTCACCTGGTGTCATATTATGAGGAATTTTCTTTGATCTTAGTTTAGATTATATTGTGCTATGTAAACACACTGTAACAATGTTCCAAACTCAAAACTTTCCAAGTCCAGAAAGACTAAAATTAAGTAGCAAAGATGACACTTGAAAGTTGACTAGTTCAGTTTAATGTAGTATGTCTTTATCTTTTAGTGTTGTTTTTTTTTAGAATTTGAATTAAGATTATGTTAAGATAACTAAATTGAAATAACTTTAAGACTTGTTGGGCTACCCTGGAAGTTAGCTGAGACACCCTTGTGCCTGACCCTCTGGTTGAAATGGTTCAAACCATGTGCTGTACTTGACAGCACATTCATAAGTTTATTTTTAACAAGATCTCTAATAATTTTAGTTTGATCTTGATATTTTATGTGGTACATTTTGGCATTGATTATTTTGTGATCGTGTCACAATGTAATGCCGACTTTGCAAAGAGGCTGTTGAATGATGGGGCAGTTAAAAATGCTAGTTGACAGCAAAGCAAGGTCAGGGAGAGGGAGGAAAGCAGTCATTATAACTAGAACTCAGGGAGCAGCGTTCAGTAATAAAAAAAAAAATGTATGACGACATTTTAAAAGGAACTTTAAATTTATGTATTTTTTTACAAAATAAAAAAAATTGGTTGTCCAATTTAACAGAATGTGGTCTAAGATGGAAGAAAGCTTAAAGATTTAAGTATGTTAATTCTGTGCCACCAAACAGAATTGTAAAATAGTTACTGTTTTAAACAGGTTTTCTTTGGTCTCTTATTGGTCTGATCAATATATAATCCCACCCCACATTCACGCCACTGCTTGAGCTAGTGTTGCTGGTTGAGATTCAGAAACAAGCAGGGCTATGTTTTGATAGCACCATAGTGCTTACAGTTCTTAGGGAAATCAACTACAAATTAAATTCAAGTTTATTTATATAGCGCTTTTCACGATACAAATCGTTGCAAAGCAACTTTACAGAAAATTAAGTTTCTACAATATTTAGTAGTAGCTTATCAGTCATCAGCATAACAGTGGAAACTAATCCCGTATTTTATAATTATATTACCAAGGGGCAACATGTATATTGAAAATAGCAGGACCTAGTACAGATCCTTGTGGCACTTCATATTTTACTGGTGATAATTGAGATGACTTCCCATTTAAATAAACAAAATGGTAGCGATCGGACAGGTAGGATCTAAACCATCTTAAAGCCTGCCCTTGAATACCTGTATAGTTTTGTAATCGATCTATGAGTATGTCATGATCTTGTGGCGTCGAACACAGCACTAAGATCAAGTAAAACTTGATCCATTCATTTGTAATTTTAAAAAGTGCAGTTTCTGTGCTATCGTGGGGCCTGAAACCTGAAATTCTTCATACAAACATTTTTTTGCAGGAAGGAGCGCAATTGAGCAGACATAACTTTTTCTAAAATTTTAGACATAAATGGAAGATTTGAAATGGGTCTGTAATTTGCCAGTTCACTAGGATCTAGTTGTGGTTTCTTAATAAGAGGCTTAATAACCGCCAGCTTGAATGGTTTTGGGATGTGACCTAAAGACAACGACGAGTTAATAATATTGAGAAGCAGTTCTTCTGCTACAGGTAACAACTCTTTCAGTAATTTAGTGGGTACAGGATCTAACAGGTATGTTGTTGGTTTAATGCATCGTTTGTATTATCAATGTGAATGTTAAAATCTCCGACAATTAGTGCTTTATCAACAGTAACCAATATCGATCAGGCTCCTGAAGTCCCTCTTCATTGTCTCCGTCTGCCGCAGCTTGGTGTTGTTAACCCCCGCCTGAAGCACGACCACTCGTGCAAATGGCTTAGCCTGATTGATATTTCATGCGTTATTGATTTAACATGGTGTAATTGTATGATTTCCATTTCTGTAGACTTGCTAAACCGCACAATAGTAAACCAACCTTTTGTTGTCTCTGAATACACCAGCGTTAAACATTTGAGCTCAAAACCTTTCCTGCTGTAAATGAGGCATTGTGTATTCAGTGTGCTGTGGCCTGGACAGCTGATCCCAGGTGTCTGTTCTGTTAGCCCAAGGCGAGAGAGCAGACAGGGAGGAAAAAGGAGCAGAGCAAAGGTTCTGCACAACTCTCCTGATAGATGAAAGATAAATGGACTGTATCAGTCTGTTACCCCCTTCTCCTCCTCAGCTCTCCTCTTTCAATCCCCTTCCTTTCTGCTGTTTTACTCTCTCTCTCTTTGTCTTCGCTTCTCTTTCCTAGGTGCCTAATCCAAGAGAGAAATCCATTCTGCTGGTGAAAATGATGACCTACATTGAGAAGCGCTTTCCTGACGACCTTGAATTGAATGCCCAGTTCCTGGACCTCGTTAATTACGTCTACAGGTAATTACGCCGATTAATCACAGGGTCCGCTTTCCGTGCTGGCCTTCCATCTATTGCCATTATCAACAAGACTCTGGCTGGTGGGTGGTAGGCCCCATTTTGATTGCTAAAGTTGGGGCTGGGGGTGGTTGGCGGCTGAGGGGCAATTTGCATTAGGGGTTACCATCACCCTGGGCAAAAGAGCATTTCTCCAGCGTCAGGAGCAATTCATCCTGGTGAGAACCCATAGGCTTAAAGGATTAGTTCACTTCTGAATTAAAATTTCCTCATAATTTTCTCACCCCCATGTCATCCAAGATGTTCATGTCTTTCTTTCTTCAGTCGAAAAGAAATTAAGGTTTTTGAGGAAAACATTCCAGGGTTTTTCTCTATATAGTGGACTTCAGTGGGGTTCACTGGGTGGAAGGTCCAAATTGCAGCTTCAGTGCAGCTTCAAAGTGTTCTACACGATCCCAGACGAGGAAGAAGGGTCTTATCTAGCGACACGATCTGTCATTTTCTAAAAACAATTACAATTTATATACTTTTTAACCTCAAATGCTCATCTTGTCTAATTCTGCGTCAACATGCAACACGTGAACTGCGTGTGCATTCCGGTTCATGACAGATAGGGTATATCGAAAAACTCCCCTCTCATTTTCTCCTCCATCTTCAAAATCGTTCTAAATCGTCCTACATTGCTGTTTTACCGTTTTTTTATAAAGGGCGTTTGACCTTCTTTGCACGTTCACTTTGTAAACACTGGGTCAGTACTTCTGCAGCGATGTAGGACGATTTTGAAGTTGGAGGAGAAAATGAGATGGGAATTTTTTTTATCCTACCCTAACTGTTTTGAATGGGACTGCACAGAGTATGCATGCGCATTTCAGAGCTACACAAGACAAGCGTTTGAGGTTAAAAAGTATATAATTTTTATTCTTTTTAGAAAATGACCGATCGTTTCGCTAGCTAAGACCCTTATTCCTCATCTGGGATCGTGTAGAATGCTTTAAAGCTGCACTGAAGCTGCAATTTGGACCTTCCACCCAGTGAACCCCACTGAAGTCCACTATATAGAGAAAAACCCTGGAATGTTTTCCTCAAAAACCTTAATTTCTTTTCGACTGAAGAAAGAAAGACATGAACATCTTGGATGACATGGGGGTGAGAAAATTATGAGGAAATTTTAATTCAGAAGTGAACTAATCCTTTAAGTCAACAGCTCTAGTTGTATCTATGCTGGAACACTTGCAGTCCTTAATAGCTGTGGTTTACTAAAGACCCGCCATGTTGTTTATTGTCACTCTGCATTTCATGCCATCTCAGAAGGTAAACACAACACCAGTCTTGCAGCATTTGTCTAAAGCACTTTGGTATTTGTTTTTATCAGAGATGAGAACCTCTCAGGAAGTGACATCACATCCAAGCTGGAGCCAGCATTCTTGTCAGGGCTACGCTGCACCCAGCCACTGATCAGAGCAAAGTTTTTCGAGGTGTTTGATGCATCAATGAAGCGACGAGTCTATGAGAGGCTTCTGTATATTTGCTGCTCGCAGAACTGGGAGGCCATGGGCAGCCACTTCTGGATTAAACAGTGCATTGAGGTACAGACATTTTTTTTTTACTAGTTAACCCAATATATGTTAAT